>NW_026652294.1:4885142-4924213 GCF_009828535.3 Hylobates moloch
TCTCCAGGGGAAAAAGACAAACCCACCCGCAGGGCCAGTCAGATTGTTAGCAGCTCCCAAGTCTGATACCAACAGAAAACTGGGCAGGCTCCTACTTTCATCTGCTTCTTCTGTCAAGAAACCACTAGGGCACTCAGGTCGAATTCTTTATAGATATGTTCATCTTGTTCCAAGTTCTAGTCAAAAATGTTTTCTAAATTTTCCTCTCAAATTAAAGATTTGACTGTGATGATTGTGGTTATGCAAATTGTGAATCTCTCTCAGACTCTGCGAATGTTAACACGTGGCAAATTTTATAATAGGTTTCTCATTATCTTTTTTTGTTTTCCTCTAGAAATTCTGAGTCAGTTGAACTGTAATGACCAATACTATGAGTTTAGTTTGACCGCAAGACAAATTACTTTTACTTAAATTTAATGCCTTTAGCATTAAGCCAGAAACAAAAGACTTAGCTCTTGCTTAAGGGCATACTCAGGACTATAATTGGCTAGCAACTATTTGCTTTAATTTTCTACAGAATCAATGGGCTCCTCCTTTTATTTTGACTTAAAAGTTATTTATTTTGATTGCTGCAAAAGTAATTGCAGGTTTTATCATTACTTTTGATGGTCAAAACTGTGATTACTTTTGCACCAACCAAAATAGATGACTTTTGAACAATTATATTTACTAGGATAAGATATTAATAGAAATTGTCATATTCTTTCTTAAACTCCACCTAGGTCTTCTAGGATTCCAGAAAACTAAGAAAATACAAACTGTCATATTCTATTTTAAATTCTACCTAGGTCTTCTAGGATTCCAGAAAACAAAGAAAGTCATTTTCTGGGTTGAGAAAGTTACTAACTTACAAGGGTAAGAATATTAAATATGAGCAAAATCTGGTTGTGTAAGTTTCTCAGAAGTGATCATGCCTCTAGTAATCTATTAAGCTTTATAATTTCATCCCCGGGATGCTTGTAGGAGGTCAGAATTTATTTTATTTTTCTTATTTTATTACTGATTCTTCATTCTCTTTATCAGGAGGTATTTCAGAAGGAGCAGTTTGTAGCGGTACTGAAATGTGAAAGCAGTTGATGCTTAATTGAAGGTGTGAAATTTGAGTGATCCTTGGCTCCTGGACGAGAAAGGCCCAGAAACAGTGAAGTTCACTACTGTGATACGAAGCTCCTGCTTCTACAAGGCAGAGAATCAACATTTCCAGTTGTTGATGCAGATACTATGCTATTATTATGATTATTAAGACATGGAATGGCACTAAATTATTAATTCAGCTACTGTTTCCTGTTCTGAACTTTTGATTTTTTATTAACAGGAGATGAAAAAAAGAGGCTAAACGAGAATTTCAGTTGATTTCAGAAATCAGTTTAAGTGGTTTAATTTTATCTCTGATTTTTCTTGAGTATCTTAAATTTCCTTGTTCAAAATTCACGTGAATATTTTGTTGATTCTTGAAACTATTTAATAGGAAAGAAGAAGCTATAAATGTGAGAATTCTCAAATTATGTTCTCATTTTTTCCACAGGTAAGCTATCTAACTGGAATTAAAAATTAAAAACGTATTTTCTTTTTTCTTCTTGGTGTATTGATACAAATTCTCAGTGACGAATAAATGAGCCAAACATGGCCTGTGTACCCTGACCCCTAAGCTGTTTGCTTCTAAACTGCAGGCTTGTTTCTATATGGCCTGTGCCAAATACAAATTTTCCAACCAGTCATTTCAAAAAAAGCCCAAACAATTAGCTTTTTAGCCATTCAGAGACTATTTACACTATGCATCTCAGAAAACCTCACCTACATATGAAAGTAATTGATACTCCCCCGGTTAGGAAAACTCCCATCCACTTCTGCCCTGGGAGCTCTGTAACCCACAGTCCCCACTGTGCAGCTGTGTGACATCCCCTAGACACAAAAGCCCCTTCTCCAGTAAATCCTCGTCTCCACCTTCTGAGAAGAAGCCCTGGCACCTTAGCCTCTGCTCAGACTCCGGCCGGGAGGGACTTTTCCCTGCAAACCCATCAGAGCTTCACCCGATAAAAGTCGCGTGTGCTACTGCCCCCCTGCGGACTTCTTTTTCTTGACCAGAATCCAAACTAGCCAAATCCACCTGAAACAGGACACTTTCCACCCCACGAACACTAACTCCAGAATAATGGACACAACAATTCGACTTCGAAGACTGTCTTGCCAAGTCTAAAAAAATAATACTCTCTGATTCCGATTTTATGGGCCCTAAAAAAACAGCAACAGGCAAGTGGGATGCAACTACAATAAGCCCCACCTGTATCACCCCTTCCTCATTCAGGTGACCATGGTCCAGATTAGAGACAGAGGCCTGCTCTCCTGCTAGGTCTGAATGGAGGCTGTTCTTACACCTTCAAATCTGTGTCCGCTGTGGAGCAACCAGCTTACTCTCTTATTGAATAAGCCTGGGGATAATGTGTTAACATACAGAGAGATAAATTTCTGTTCTGAATTAGGAATATTATTCTTCAAATTAATATAGGGTAATTGCAAAGCCCCTTTATACTGAAAAAGAGTGTTTACAACATTTTACATTTTACAGATATGTAAGGCAATAGATTGTGTAATAAAATAACAAATCACAATGATAGAATTTTTAGTGACGTATCATTTTCATCGAAAATTGCAATACTGTCTTAAATTCAAGCATCCTAAAGAATGCTTTGTAAAAATAGCATTTTAAAGAACCGACTTTGTGTAAAACAGAACATGACAAATTTTTGTTGTTATTCATTTTCCCATAAATCAAATGTTTATATTAAATAATAAATAGAACTGGTTCTTCATTGAACACCTTTTCAGAGTAATCCTTCAAAACCAGCAATAAGATGGACTATTGTATTAGGGGCGTTACATTTTGTATTTTTTTTCCTTTCCACTTCTGCTGTTTCTGACTCTTTTCACTGTTCTGATTAATTTGGATTCTGATATTTGTAAGACCAGGAACCAGATTAGAATTGGTCAACATGATAATAAAAAAAGTCAAATACACAAGTTAATAAAATGTGAAAAAAAGGGTTAAAAATTAAATAGTTATATACGAGACATTTATTCTAATTCTGCCTCTTAGCTACAGTTTGATATCACTGACCCAGATTGTTAGCATGGAGTTCACCATGTAAAGGTCAATATCATTTTTACTCAATTATCTTTTTCAACCTTGTACACAAATATTATTCGGTACATTTCTCAGAAGATATTCAGTCCAAGATTTCTTTTGGAATCTTACCTAGAAAGGCATTTGTTTGTTTGTGTTCTTTGGCAATATGACTTTTTGTTAAATTACCTAAGACTACATAGTAATACAAAGTAATTTTTAAATTGTTTACCTGCCCCCACTTTTTTTTCCAAACAATGTCTATCCTTGTGAAGGGATTTGATGTAGGTAACACCTTTCAGGAGCAGTTCAACAAAATGTTAAGCACGTCTCTGAAAAATGAAGAATAGTTCAGTTGTTTCCCTATCTGATGATCAGCAGTGTGGTAGATTCGCATTACTGAGCTGTGATCATTTTCGCATGGAAGCCCAGGAAGACGGCAGTCATAGGTAAATTTTATGCTAAGACATAAAACTGTGGATCCAGTTCTTGCTCTTCTTACACAGAGCATCTCCATTTGAACCATGGACTCAGGGCTATGGCCGCACCATATCCAGGCTGGGGGAGACTCAGGACTCACTCAGAGTTGACAAGAACCTGGAAGCCCTGACAGCACCCGATTCCTCATGACCAGGGAGACTGTGTGGGAAGAGTTTCCCTGTACAGCATTCAAAAAACCGTATGCAAAGTTATTTCTCATTTGTTCTGTATCATTATCCTAGGAAATTCTTCTCTTAATAAATCCCTCTAGTTAATCTCACATATGTGAGATAATGATGATGAGACATATACCAGATTGCTATAATTGGTCACCATCAATTTTTTATTCACTGCCTGAGGCATGAAATTCTTTCCTCTTACTTAAGTTGCACTATATGCTTTCTAAATGCAAGAGACACATAGCATTCTCCAGGTAAAGGCCTTCCACAGAGCACTCTTATGTAGATAAATCACAAGGTTCCAGGGGAAGGCAGATTCTAACACTTGCATCTAATGTTCTTGAACAATTATCCTGGTAACAGCAGATACTAGATAACTCTTGAGCTGGCGGAAGTCTCCCTTTTTATGTGCAGGCACCCTGCCCTGCACTGCTTGTGGGGATAGGGCCCTTTCCTTCTCTACACGAGCTGAGAGGGAGCCAAGCAGGATGGCCTTCACCTCCCAGAGATTCATCCTAAATACACATTTTTACACTGTCATGATCTTGGTGCTCTCTCAGAGTGGCACACCCTATGTGTCTTTGTTCCAGATCCAAATTTCACAGTTAGATCCTCTTTCCACGACTACAGGCAAAATGGACTTTAGCTCTGTTTGTTTTTCTCCAAGGCACATTTTATATCACATTGCTCACAAAGGAAGACCTGCCCCAGCCACTGGCTTTTTCCACATCACTACACCCACCAGGGGATTTGCATATTGTTACCTGGGGAGAACCTTCCCTTGCAGTCAGATAAAAGCTTAGCTCTAACTTTGCAGTGACGGATCAGAACTGCTCAGTTCACCTTCTCAAGATGAGGTTTCCTGCTCAGCTCTTGGGGCTGTTAATGCTCTGGGTCCCTGGTAAGGACAGAAGGAGAGAAGGGAGGAGAATGGGGTGAGAGGGTGAGCTCTGGGAGCCCCACAGTCTCCCATGCTTATTTTAACCATATAATATGTTCTAACTTTCAGGGAAGGGAATTTATATTTTTCCTATGAATAATTAGAAATCATCTCAAAAGAACAATGACCAGTGCTGTAAGATCTTAGGAAATCAAAAAGTTCCTTGTGCTTATTTTAATATATTTTAGAAAGCCTATTATGATACGAATAAAAATTTGAAAAAAGATTAATCACAAATTAATATCAGAGAATTCATGAAAGTTGCTCATAATATTTGTACCTAATCTTGCACTTCTTTCTCATTGTTTTAGGATCCAGTGGGGATATTGTGATGACCCAGACTCCACTCTCCCTGTCCATCACCCCTGGAGAGCCGGCCTCCATCTCCTGCAGGTCTAGTCAGAGCCTCCTGTATAGTGATGGAAACACCTATTTGAATTGGTACCCGCAGAAGCCAGGGCAGCCTCCACGGCTCCTGATCTATAGAGTTTCCAACCGGTTCTCTGGAGTGCCAGACAGGTTCAGTGGCAGTGGATCAGGCACAGATTTCACACTGAAAATCAGCCGTGTGGAGGCTGAGGATGTTGGGGCTTATTACTGCATGCAAGGCACACAAGCTCCTCCCACAGTGATACAGACCAGTACAGAAACCTCCCTCTTTGGATGGCCCAGCTGCCCACATGCACTGCTTGTCTGGTGAGCAGCTCAGCAGGGTCTCTGAGTCTGCAGAGAGGAGGCTGTTGGAGAACTCAGGGCAGAGCTTGCTGCTGAGAACCCTGGCCCATGAGAGCCACAGCTGCGCCTCAGTCTCACACGCTAGCGCTCCATCAGCTGTCACAGCCTGGGGATTGCATCAGCAGTAGAAGTATTCAGATGGTTCAAGTGACCTGGAAGCAAACAGCTTTGATGAAGGGAGAGTGAATGAAAGCTCATCCTCACCCTCCCTGTCTTGCCCACATGTGTCAAGTACATTTAGGTGGCAGAACAAGCAGACAATGGAAGCAAATTAGTGCTAACTCAAGTGGAATACATGTTGGAAATAAACAATTTGAAAGTGAGTTTATTCAAGTTAATACTTGGTAACATGGGAAAAGTATTATTTTCTCACTTTCCGAACATACTATCTCCTTTATCACTTAACTAAACTGCCCTTTTCATTAACATGTTCAAGAACGCATTCTATGCAAGCTGTCCTCAGGAGAGAATGGCTAAGAATAATCAGTGAATATGTTTGGTTGACCATTCATAGACTTTGTAGATCCATTGCATATATAAAATCCTAATGCCAAACATCTTAAATTTGATTCAATTACCTTTTGCCCAGCGAAAAGGAAGTTCTTGCAATTGCAAAAGTGAACTCTGAAAATAAAAAGCATAAACTGAAAGATGGAGAACATAAAGTTTACTTCGTTTACTACAAGAGAAATGCAGAATGAATACAATATATCAGTAATTAGGCCGCTGTTGTATTTCCTTGGTGTGAGTTGTAGGATCTCAGGCCTGTCATCTTATTCAATTACTGAAAAGCCTTTCAAGTGTGGGCACTCATTACTTTCAGGACTATCTGGAATGATCTACAGTACAGAAGCTATTGAAAATGACACTGAAGGCTGGGCGCGGTGGCTCACGCCTGAAATCCCAGCACTTTGGGAGGCCGAGGCAGGTGGATCACGAGGTCAGGAGATCGAGACCAGCCTGGCTAACACGGTGAAACCCCATCTCTACTAAAAATACAAAAAATTAGCCGGGCGTAGTGGCGGGCGCCTGTAGTCCCAGCTACTCGGGAGGCTGAGGCAGGAGAATGGTGTGAACCCGGGAGGTGGAGCTTGCAGTGAGCTGAGATCGCGCCATTGCACTCCAGTCTGGGTGACAGCGAGACTCCGTCTCAAAAAAAAAAGACACTGAAAAAGAAAACGGTGGCTGCTTTTGATGATGGTTGACTAGAGGTAACCAGGAAGAGCTGCTCCCATTGAGAGAAACCACACCATCAAGTGGACCACCAAATATAAATTGCCCACCAAAAAGACACAGGCACTCGTATGTTCATTGCAACGCTATTCACAATAGCAAAGACATGCAACCTAGATGCCCATCAACAAAGGATTGGATAAAGAAAATGTGGTACACTGCCATAAAAAATATGAAATAACATCCTTTGCATCAACATGGATGCAGCTGGAGGCCATTATTCTAAGCAAATTAACACAGGAACATGAAACCAAATACCACATGTTCTCACTTACAAGTGGGAGCTAAACACTGAGTACACATAGGCATAAAGATGGGAACAAAAAACACTTGGGCCTACTAGAAGAGGGAGGATAGGAGGAGGAGGAGAGTCAAAAAATTACCTATTGGGTACTCTACTCACTATATGGGTGATGAAATCATTTGTAAACCAAACCCCAGTGACACTCAATTTCCCCGTGTAACAATCCTGCACATGTACTTCCTGAAACTAGAATAAAAGTTGAGAAAAGTAAAAAAAGAGAAATGCAGAATTATATGAAAGATTTCTTTCCTCACAAATTTTAAGAATTTTAAAAGTATTTAAACTAAGCACTATTTTAGATATGACGAATTTTGTTCTATGTTTTCATAAGAAAAGGTTTCATACAATACAAAAACACATTATTTTTACATGAACCATCATTTCCTCAAAATGAATATGAATCCTATTACATTTTAGTTATAAATGCACAGAAAATTTAAACTTTTCATAAATTTCCCTTAAAATAGTGCTTTAAAATCATATCACACTGAACAGCGAGTGATATCTGTTACATGTCATAACAATGTGTGGAAGACACAAAGAGTGATTGAAGCAATAGAACAAGAAGTTGTTTCTTCAGGCTAAAAGTATACAATATACTTCAGATGATTGCATATTCCAAGATCATGGATTCCATGGATAGGGTAACTTAAATTCCAATGTGTCATTTCTGTTAGGTTTAAAAGATTTCTGGCAAAATTTATATAGAAATCAAGGAGACCGGAGCCCTCAAATTAAGAAACATAACACGCTCAGCGTGTTATTTAAACAACTAATTAATACATGCATTATGAAACTTAGAAGTTATTACATAATGCAGGGAGAGAAAAAGTGTAAGTAGCAAGAGCACAAGCTAAGCAATGCTACAGTAGTCTTTAGCTCTCGTGTAATTGACAGCATCTATGTGATTGACATTGACCTTGAGTTTCTGAGTTTAATGTGAATCAGGGGATATGGCTTATACCCACTTAAAGTGGTGAGACATTAAAATAACATGTTTTAAAAACAAACAAATATATAACCTACATATTTCTGACATTTCAAGGGGCTATAGTCTCAAAACAAAATGGTCAAAAATAAATGATTCCAATAACTGAAAGGGGATACAAGGGGAATCAGAGGATAATGAAATTGGCTGTTACAAAGAATCTTCAACATATGGTAGACCAAATGTGACTAGGTTTTTCTGTCTGTGCCATGTCAGTGCAGAGGCAGGCAGGTGGCCTTGGTAGTGTCGGTGGCTCTGCTCCATGAGGTCACTCAGGTGGGCAAGAGGCATGACCACCCTCAGCACACAGCTTCCCTCCTTCCTCACAGTCACTGCCCCCATGCCCATTCCTCAGCAGCATGAGCTGGAACTGAGTGAAGAGAAATGTTTTCTCCTTAAAGATTAAACAAAACTCGTCCTTTTCATTAGTGACAAATGTTATTTTGCCTTAAGCACACAACTGAGAAATTTTCCATTTAGTGGATCTGCTGGTAAACCCACATTTGTTTGCTTGTTTTCATCTGAAAATGTATTTACGTGATTCTTGAAAATAATTTTTTGACTCTCAAATTATATTTGTGGCAGCCTATTTGAAATTGCTATTTACCATTTGATAATTACTGCTAAAAAGTTATGTGTAAAAAAAAGGAAACCAGTGCTCTATGATTCTAACTCTTCTTCTTTGAAAGAAATATGTCTTTTTATTCCCTCAGATGCCTTTTAAGCTCTTTGATTAGCCTTATTTTTGTACAATTTAATGTATTAAGTTTTATTTATTATTTATGATACACTATTTTTATTATCACAAAATAAAAAATAACCTGAGAGGTTGCTATGTTGAAGCCTGGCACTAGATGGCAAAAAAGTTCCACAAAAGAGACAGCACCATGATTTTAGAAATACGAGAATGTAAGGGTGACAGTGTCCTATTGTCAACAGGGAGTCCCCAAGGTTGAAATGGGGTCTCATGTGTGACTTGGAGCATGTAGGAGGAGCTGTCAGTGTGCTGAGGTGTGAGGAAACCCACTCTGTTCTCTGTGCTCTGAAACTGGAAGCAGGGTTCAGGCGAGCAGCTGCTTCTTCCACAGCCCAGGGCCAGAGCCAGGCAGCTCTTGGACAATGCAAGCTTGACCTTAGTCCTGGATTCAGGACGCTATTCTAAATCTCTTTTCTCCTATTCCGGTACCTGAATGCCTTCCCTGGCCCTAAATGCACAGGACACATTTCCACAACTGTGAAATCTAACACTGTCAGCTGGAAGATTAGAAATGTGACTTTCTTGTCATCCTCATGGCCTGGCTTGTTCCAACTCCCACCAGGTATAAAAGCCCTTATGATCTCTCCTCTCCATATAATTTAACTTAGACACACAGTGAAATTTACATGTGGCAAAGCTGTTGGCCCTTACATAGCAGCTATTTGCTCCTCCTTTGATGTATAGGACACTAGCTCTGTTCTGCTGTGTAAGAAAAGGACAACTAGTTCTCCTAGCATAGGACAAGACCAGGGAGTAAGGGCACATGAGATCACCTCCACAATGAGCTTTAAGGAGAGTGAAGGGTGGGCAGGGCTTCTTAGAAGGATTATGACATCTCATAATGGGAGAAAGGTGAAGAGCATTTTTTCCTGCAACAGATATGAGTGGACATAATTCTTAGAGTCACTGCAGCCATTTTTAGATCATGAGGCATTAAGCTCAAGACTGAAAATCTCAAATGATGAAATTCCAAACCAGAAATGCAGAAAGAACCTGGATAATTTCTGCTGTTACCAAGATGCTGCATCAATGCTAAATGCTCCACCTTTTGGATAACTTATCTTTGCTTAATCCATTGCTGTAGTTTCTTTGAATTTCTTCTAAAATAATTTTAATTTATCCAGAAAAGATACTAAAGGAAAGGGGCCTGGATTGGCCCATAGACCTCATCTTTAGGAAAAGAAATGTAGTATCATACATGTGTGTGTGTTTGTGGGAGTCTGAGGCATGAAAGGCAGGAGCTGTAATAAGCAACGGGCTTCCCTGACATCTTCAACCTGCTATGTCTATGGCTAGAGAAACCCAAAGCACTTGGAAGAGTTTATAAATTCTGCTCTGTTCATGTCTCCATCTCCATTTTTTTTTTGATGTCCTATGAAACAGCCCCTTGTGCTTCTTAATTCTATCTTCCTCCAGGATCATAAAAACAGAATTGTGGTTAAGAAACAGACAAAACAGACACAAAATTTGGAGAAGACTTAGTGTCTGGGGTTTGTATGCATCTCCTCAACACCAAAATGGTGTTGCAAATTTCCCCTCCTTCTTCGTGTTTTTGTTTTGCTTGTTCATATATTTATTTTTCATAAATAATAACTGCATTAAAATATTCAGAATTCATGATCTTTGATATATTCAGGACTGATGCGTCAGTTTCACTTTTTAAAGGTCAATAATTATAACACAAAGAAAAGCATTTGCTTAATTTAGGTTAAAATTAATTTGCCAAAAATATGTGGGGAGGTGCATAATTTTTAAAACCTGGGGAGGCTTATGGGTAGCAATATTTTGAAACCCTAAGGACCCCACTTGGCTAAAGGTAAAATGATAGGTTCTGTTAATTCTTCAGTGTGTTTGTATCTTGTTTCTATTGGAAATAGCCCCCAAACCCAAAGTAAAGAGGCTCCAATGAGACCAGATATTTTAACATGGCCTTCCCTTAAGTGCTTTGAAATTTACATAGCGGCTATGCCATCCCACAGGAGGGTCATGCAGGCCACCTTGGTGATATCTTTTTGTCCTCAAGATGGACATTTGAGAAACTTGAACGCAGCCTGAAAATGCAGAGCACTTGTGGGTGCCATTGTCACTCCAGAAATGGTCAGAATTCCTCTTTCCATTCAAAATGGCTTTGGCCTGCAAGGCCACCAAACTAGAAGTGAGCGGAGCTTGGGATCACTTTGGTCCTGGGAAATTGGCCAGGAGGAATAGCTGCCTTTTCAAGAGCTTTAGAGGGCTCTAGGACACAGACTTGTCTCTTTCAACACTTGCACACTGGAACCAACTCAACCTGCTTATCCTCACTATCCTGTGTTCCGCATCTGAAAAAAAGATTGGGCACTGAGCTTGTTGAGCTTGAGAACACTTAGGCTGCCTGAGGTGCGGGAGGTGGAGGCACACCTGGATGGCAAGAGAGGCAGAAGCCCAGCTGAGAAGAAAGCCAATGGGAACTGGGAGAGAAAGGGAAACACATGAAGTCCTTTTTTGGATAATGGAGATCTCCAAGCTGTTATTGAAGGTCATCTTTCTCCATCATCTTCCCACTGCACCACCAATGAGGAGGTGAATTGATTTCTGTTCAAATATGCTTTTGGAAAGGAGAAAAAATTGAGAATCTTGATGACATTCACCTGTCACCCAGAGGCTCCTCATGTTCCACTTCAAAGACCTGAGGACCAGATAATCAGCAGAAATGACCTCTGCACACCTTTTCCCCATTCATTAAATTATTGAGCTCCCACCATGCTATGGGGGCACCCAAGTTACCTGAGGAATGAAGAACAAGATAGCACAGTCTCAGCTCTCCGGGAGAGGGATGAGGAGGAAGGAGGAAGAAGGAACACAAGCAGTTAGTTATAATTATGTGAAGTAGAACAAGAGGCATACACACCGCCAGGCATTTTTAGGGGACTCAGAAAAGGGGCATCTTCCCAGTCCTTATGAACCAGCAGGCCTATCCGTGGGATATTTCCTTCTTTCCTGTACTGACAGGATCCCTGACACCAAGAAGGAGCACCAAATTTACCAGCCATTCCAGGTGGTGATTCAATTTTGTAATCAACCCATTCAGACATAAAGCTCAGAATCACCAGGTTCTCTCATTTCAGATCTCTCCCCAGGTCAGATCTGGATCCTTCCCAGGGCCAGAAGAAGGAAACCTTTCTAGTGAATGCTTCTTTGTAGTATTTTCTCCGGATGCAATAGGCAAGTTTGAGGAAGTCCTGTTTTCCAGTGGAGAAGTGAAGTTCCTTTCAGCTGGAGATAGATTCTTCAGCTGGTCCTTTTATTTTATTTTATTTACGCCTCTGTGGCAGTGCAAGAAAGGGGATATGCAAAACACGAAGAGAAGCTAGAAGAAACAATATTACTTGGTTGTACTTAGAGTTAACGGAAAAATCTCTTTGGAGAAATGTGAATAATTCCCTTTAGTTTTAAACATGCACAATACTGTCAACAAATTTGTTTTTCTTCAACTTTTATTTATTTATCCAGATATAAGATTTATTTATCCAGATATAAGAAATCCAGAGAATAACTGCCAGGTACTATACAAAATGAATATCACCAAGGCATATAGTCACCAGACTGTCCAAGTCAATGCTAATGAAAAATCACGAGTATCAGAGATTACCCGTGCAGTTTTGTTATGTGGGTATATTGTGTGATACTGAGATTTGGGGTAAAAATTATCCCTTCACCCAGGTAGTGAGTAGTGAGCAGAATACACAGCAAATCATTTTTCAATCTTCACTCCCTCCTTCCCTCCCTCCCCCACTAGTATTCCCCAGTGTCTACCATTCCCATCTTTATGTGTACTCAATGTTTAGCTCCCACTTCTAAGTGAGAACATGTGGTATTTGGTTTTCTGTTCCTATGTTACTTCGCTTTAGAAAATGGCCTCCAACCTCATTCATGTTGCTGCAAAGGACATGATTTCATTATTGTTCTGACTGTGTAGTAATCCTTGGCATATACATACTGTATTTTATTTATCCACTCCACAATTCGTGGCGATCTAGGTTGATTCCATGTCTTTGCTATTGTGAATAGTGCAGCAGTGAACCTACAAGTGCATGTGTCTTTTTGATAGAATAATTTATTTTCCTTTGGGTATATTCCTTGTAATAGGATTGCTGGATTGAATGGTAATTGTGTTTTAAGTTATTTGAGAAATATCCAAACTGCTTTCCACAGTGGCTGATCTAATTTACATTTATACCAACAGTCTGTAAGTGTTTATTTCTCTTTACAACCTTGCCAGCATCTGGTTTTTTTTGTTTGTTTTTTCGTTTTTTGTTTTTTTGTTTTTTTTTTTTTTACTTTTTAGTCATAGCCATTCTTACTGGTATGAGTCAGTATCTCATAGTGGTTTTGATTTACATTTCTCTAATAAATAGTGATGCTGCCACTTTTTCATGTGTTTGTTGGTTGCTCGTCTATTTTTTGAGAAGTGTCTGTTCATTTCCTTTGCCCGCTTTTTAAAAGGCATATTTATTTTTTGCTTGCTTAATTGTTTAAGATTTCTTTAAGATTCTAGCTAATAGATTTTTGCAGGATGCGTAGTTTGCAAATATTTTTTTCATTCTATAGTTTTTCTGTTTACTCTGCTGATAGGTTTTCTTTCTTTTTTTTCTTTTCTGCACAGAAGAGGCCCTGTAGTTTAATTAGGTCCCATTTGTCTTTTTTTTTTTTTTGTTTGCAATTGTTACCTGATCTTTTCTCTAGGTGTCTTTAAGATTTTTTCATTATCATTGACTTGGACAGTCTGGTGACTATATGCCTTGGTGATATTCATTTTGTATAGTAACTGGCAGTTATTCTCTGGATTTCTTATATCTGGATATCTACCTCTCTAGGAAGATTCAGGAAATTTTCTTGAATTATTATTATTATTGAGATGGAGTCTTATCTGTCGCCTAGGCTGGAGTACAGTGGCCTGGTCTCAGCTCACTGCCACCTCTGCCTCCTGGGTTTAAGCGATTCTCCTGCCTCAGCCTCCCAAGTAGCTGGGATTACAGGCATGCACCACCACGCCCAGCTAATTTTTGTATTTTTAGTAGAGATGGGGTTTCACCATGTTGGCCAGGCTGCCTCAAACTTCTGAACTCAGGTGATCCACCTGCCTTGGCCTCCCAATGTGCTAGGATTACAGGCGTGAGCCACTGCTGGGCCATTTTCTTGAATTATTCTCTCAAATATGTTTTTCAGGTTGTTTTCATTTTCTCCTTTTTTTCTCAGAAATGCCAATACTTAGTAAGTTTGGCTGCTTTACATAGTCCCATATTTCTCTGATACTTAGTTCATTTTTAAAAAATTATTATTATTTTTCTTATTTTTGTCTGACTGCTTAGTTCAAGTGACCAGTCTTCAAACAATTCTGAAATTCTTTCTTCTGCTTGGTCTAATCTATTGATAAAGCTTTCAGTTGTATACTTAAATTTCTTAAGTGTTTCAATTCCAGTACCTCTGGTTGATTTCATTTTCAGATGTTTTTCTCTTCCTTTGTTTTCTGGAAATTTTTTTGTGTTGATTTTCACCCTCCTCTTTGATCTCACTGAGCTTCCTTGAAATCCATGCTTTGAATTCTTTATCTGTCATTTTTGAGTTTCCATTTCTGTTAGGGACCATTGCTGGAGAGCTAGTGTAATCCATGTGATCTATGTAAGGTATAGGCTTCAAATATGTGTCTGAGTTTTACCTGGATTCAGGAAATATCTCTATGTATACAGGCAGTGGCTTGGCAGGAGATGGAGACTGTCTTCCCTAGATATGAGACAGGTAGACTGGCACTGGGTCAGAATGATCCCCACCCATGGCTAAAAAGTAAAAGAGGAAAGTAGCATTAAGGGTGCACATCAGGGACATGCACTAAGTAGCAGCTGCCATCACTTGGGAGAGAGGATTCACTGACCTGGCCTTTCCCCAGGGCTTCCCTTTCACCTGCTCTCCAGAAAGCCAGGCTCCAACAGAACTGCTCCCGAGTCCCCAGAAACGTGATGGTGGGGAGTGCAGCTCAGAGCATTGCATAGGGCATATGTTCTTGGTCTTCTTACTCTGGAGACAAGTGATCATAGGAGGCTAGACTGTTCCAGGGTCTTAGGCTTATCCTAATCCAAGATCCTCTACTTGGAGGAAGAAACGGATTTTTATTAAAGTAATCAAATCTGGCATCACTGACCAACCTGTTATGCTGATGAACTACAGAAAATAATACCCAATGGCAGAAAAGGGGGTAGTATATGGAGATCCACAAACTAAGAATAAAGTGCAGCCCATTTAGCCCATAAATATTAAAGAGGCCTATAGCTTTGGATATTGGTGTGTCTGTGAGTGATGCATGTAATAAGGAATTATGGTATCGTCTTTGTGCATTGGCAGTGAATTGCTTGACCTTACGCCTTCCTATTATATGACTAATAGTATGAATATTTGTGTTTATGTTTCCAACCTCAGGTGCCAGATGTGCCATCCAGATGACCCAGTCTCCATCCTCCCTGTCTGCATCTGTAGGAGACAGAGTCACCATCACTTGCAGAATCAGTCAGGGTATTAGCAACTGGATAGCCTGGTATCAGCAGAAACCAGGGAAAGCCCCTAAGCATCTGATCTATGGGGCATCCAATTTGCAAACAGGGGTCCCATCAAGGTTCAGTGGAAGTGGCTCTGGGACAGATTATACTCTCACCATCAGCAGCCTGCAGCCTGAAGATATCACAACATATTACTGTCAACAGTATGATATTTTCTCTCCCACAGTATTACAAGCCTGAACATAAACCACCAAGGGAAACAGAAGTGTCAGGATCAGCTGCCACAGCTGCTCCTTCTGGTACCTTCCTCTGCTGACAGCTTTTTTCCAGTTAAGCCAGGGTTTGCAGGTTTTGGTAGAAAGGGTCAGGAAGGCTCCTCTGCATTCTAACTCTATTTTTCCTTCCTCAGTCCTTGCAGCACAGACATGACACCGTCCTTCCTGATTTAATAAAGAACAGCAATTATGATACCTGAGGAATCTCAGTTATTGCATCTGTCCAGGTCATACATCACAAGAGAAACTACTCAAGAGAAACTATGATTTCAAGAAGAAATTGTTTTATTTTTTAACTTGCAAAGTCATATAATTTATTATTTATAATTTTTTTTTCGGGGTACATGCACGGGTTGGTACTATAGATAAATTGTGTATTGTGGGGGTTCAGTGTATATTTTGTTCTGTCACCCAGATAGTAAGCATAGCACCTAATAGGTAGTTTTTCAGTCATTATTCTCCTTTCCCCATCCACCCTCCAGCAGGCTCTGATGTTCATTGGTCCCCTTGTTTGTGTCCCTATGTATTCAATGTTTTGCTCCAACTTATAAGTGAGAACACATGGTGTTTGGTTTTCTGTCCCAGCATTTGTTCACTTAGGATAATGGTCTCCAGCTCCATCCATGTTGCTGCGAAAGACATTATATCATTCTTTTTTAATGGCTGCATAGTATTCCATGGTATATATGTGTCACATTTTCTTTATCCAATCTACCATTGATGAGCACTTAGCCTGATAGCATGTCTTCGGTATTGTGAATAGTGCTGCAGTTAACATACATGTGCATATGTCTTTATGGTAGAATGATTTATATTCCTTTTGCTATGTATACACAGAAGGATCCCTAAAAATGGGATTGCTCAGTTGAATGGTAGTTCTGATTTAAGTTCTTTGAGAAATTGCCAAATTGTTTTCCACAGTGGCTGAACTAATTTATACACCACCCAAAAGGAAATGTATAAGCATTACATTTTCTCTGTAGCCTCGCTAGCATCTGTTGTTTTTTTGACTTATTAATAATAACTATCTCGACAGAATTAGATTTGAAAATACAAGCCAAGAGATATGGTAGTCAGGAAGCTGACACTAGAAACAGGGAAATCTCTGTTGGTCTGCCAGAAGCCAGAGTTCATTTGTTCCTAAACGCATGGGCTGTCTAACCACGAGGTCTTCTGCTCTGTCTAGGAAGTTCAGATACAAGGGTGCTGGTGCTACAGGTTGATGGAGCATCACTCCAGGTGACTCTCCAGTCCTCACCTCAGTCTGCATGCCTGCCTGAACGTGTCAGTGTTCAATCACCATCTTCTTACTTTCAAATATGATGGGTGGGCTCCTCTGAGAAACCATAGAGAGATAAAGGGGTTTTGGGAAATGTACTTCTAGAAATGACAGTGAATATGGAGAATTGGGAGCTCACAGCCAAATGAGGTCAATATGTTCCCAAATCTCAGAATTTTCCAGCTATGGCTTGGCTTCAGGATACATTTTCTTGTGCTTCCACATAATATTAGCAAGTCTGGAATCATTGCAAGAATACTTCATTCAGTCATAAAGTAAACAGAAAAATAAGAAAATAGCTTACAATACATAGAAATCATTTGACAAATGAGAAAACCTTTTCTGGCTAAACAAACAAGAATACCTATACACGCATAGGATATATTGTTTCCTTAGCATGAAAGCACTTTGCTACTCAAAATTTGTCCAGTTGCCAGCCAGACATGAGGTTAAGCAGTGTGAATAGAGGTTCTCAAAACTGTTGAGGAGAAGAGAGCCTGACTTTGGGTTGATGAAAGTGTTGTACAGAAAAAAGTGGTATGTCCATTAAGAGGATCACTCAAGGAATTGTCACCTGCCTGCATGGACAGCACCATTGTCTGTCTTCTCTAACTTTATCATCAGCATCACTGTAAGCATGTTACAAATGCAAAGTAGCAGATGAATCTTAGACATATTGCATAACAGTCTGCATTTTAATAAGCATATAGGTAATATGCAGGAGTTTTAAGAAGCTGTGTTTTAGAAGACATTTACAAATGTATTTCCTCACAATAAGACCATTTACATTAAAGCCACATGTTAAAAACACATCTAGGCCAGGTGCGGTGGCTCATGCCTGTAATCCTAGCACTGTAGGAGGCCGAGGCGGGCAGATCACTTGAGGTCAGGAGTTTGATACCAGCCTGGCCAACATGGTAAAACCCCATCTCTACTAAAAATACAAAAATTAGCCGGGCATGGTGGTGCATGCCCATAACCTCTGCTACTCAGGATGCTGAGGAATGAGAATCGTTTGAACACTGGAGGCAGAGGTTGCAGTTAGCCTAGATCATTCCACTGCACTCCAGCCTGGGTGACAGTGCAAGACTCTGTCTCAAACAACAACAACAACAACAAATACTCAGCTTTATTTGTAACTAATGCAAAATTACATTTGAAAGTATTTTTAATATTCTAAAAGTTGGAAAACATAATTATTTCTCCATTAATGATGCAAATAACTTGCTAATTAAGTACAGGAAACAGTTTTAGAAACTTTAAGAGTTAGCAAAGTGAAACAATAAATTAGAATTGTGTGCACTTGTGTTACTGATCATTAGACTTACATTTGCCTGTTCAGCTTTGTTTGAAAATTTTGTTTACTTTTGCTACCTGCCATAGGAATGTTGGACCTTGGATAGGCTCTGCCTTGTTCCCAGATCAAACACAATCCAAAGGCTGGAGACAAGCTCAATGCCCTGCAGCAGAACCACCCTGCTAAGCCCTTTCTTGATCAGCCAGATAATTGTTCTCATGAACATCTATGAAGAGGAAAATAAATGCTCAGTGTTATTAGCCACTGAGTTTTAGGTAATATATACATATGAACACTTTTTCCACAAGTGAGACAAATTTTACTTTTGTAATTCAAATATTTAGTTTAATTTCTTCTAAATATCTTTCTAAATGTTCATATTTATACCATCATATTTGATAAAATACATCTATCTATATGATTGGATATGTAAATATTATGTTGGTCATCTTTTACCCAGGTGGTCGGGTCAGAAAAGGCTGTTATCTCAGCCTGAGTGTAGAATTTCTATCCTTGGTCACAGAATTGTATTGCTGTGTCCTCCTGTTCCAATCATCTAGATACAGTGAATGGCATTTGGCAGAAGACTTTTGTCTTGTGCCAGGAACAACATAGAAACCTGTGGTCCCATTTCTCTGTTTCTGTCCCAAATGTCTCTAGCGGTCTCTCTTGGTAGGTGATGGGCTTAGGTTAAAATGAAGAGTTGATCAGAACTTTATCTTCCAAGCACTCCTTTTCCTTACTGCTTAGGGATCTTTCCCGAGGGTCCTGAATCTGCCTCAAAGAGCAACACTCAAGTAACTCCAGCACTGCAGGTGCGAGGAAGACCACAACTGTACAGAAGAGCAGGGCCCAGACTCTGACCCCTCAGGGCATCAATACCATTTCCCTGAAGACAGACGATGATGCTGTCCATGCAGGGCACAATTCCTTGGGTGATCTTCTCATTCACAGGCCCCTTGATTCTGTAAAACACTTCCATCAACCCAAAACCAGGCCCTCTTTGCATTAACAGGTTTGGGAGCCTCTATTCACACTCCTGAACTTCATTTTCTATAAATCTGCTTCTTTTCTTCAAGCAGTTAATGTGTTTTGCTTTCCAAATCATTTTCTAGGTCTCCAGGATGTAGTTTTATTAATGCTACTCCAAGTACCACTGAAGTCTGCATCCATTCTGGAATTACAGTCAGACAATATGCATCCAACAGTCCAGACATTATCTTGGCACACCTTGAAGTTAAACTCTTTTAGATGAGGACACGGCTTTAATGCTTACCGAGTGTATGACACTGGTAAAGTTGCTTAACCTCCCTCCCTCAGTTTCCATATCTGTGAAACTGTGACAATAATATGATCTACCTTATAGATCTTTTTACAATTTAAACAAGGTAAAACATTTAGAACAGTATCCAACACACAATATATGCTGCTATTAATTTTGTTATAATTATTATATTTAGAGTTAAAATAATCATCATTATTATCACTAGACCAACTTAGCCTAGAGTTATGGGACATAATTTTAAATCTAATCCAAGTATGTTTCAACTACAAGCAGCATTAGATTCTCGGATGGGTTTTATTCATTGACCGGCTCACAATTTTTAAAATTCTAATGATTTGGTCTTGATCTATGCTAAATTGCTCAGCCTTTAATTATGCCCACCCAAATCTGTCCAATGCATTCCTTCTCACCATTCACTATCAAAATTTTACCCAATGAAAAGGTAAAAAGGGCAAAGCAAAAGCGTATGTATGAGGGTGATTTGGAAAATTGTCACATCACTTCACCTTTTTGTAAAGTCATCTGCTTTCTCTGGCAAGAGTGTTCAAGTTGTAAGTATTTGATTTTTTTAAACCACATCGTACTTCTTCAAACACATTCCTTTTCAGCCTTTTCCTCCAAAACTTCCAGTCAGTTTAACTGCACCCAGTAAAGTATGGTTAGCTTTCTCTGATATCCTCTCTGTATATACTCAGAAGTTTCCAGTTCCATATAATATTTTTGCTTCATTACCATTCAAAGGTATAATTCCATTGACTCTTAAGATAAAAAAAACAAAAAATTTGGAAAAGTACATATTTCTAGAAATGATTGCAGCCACGCATATGTAGCTATACATTCTTTAACTGAGGGGTCATAATCTCATATTTCCAGACATAGTGTCTGAACTGTGTACATCCTAATACAACACCAAGGGTATCTGAATCTTCTCAGTAGAAGTAGCACAGTGCATGCTGCAGCTGTCCATTTAGTTCCTGCAATATTCCAAATGATAGAAAATTCTATTTGTTTATCCAAATAGTTGACTCAGGAACAGCTGTTCTTTTGTGGATACTACCACGTTTTAATAAATCCATTTCTCTTTTTTTTCTTCAGACTGTTAACATTTTAGTGGTAAATGGCCTTGATAGATATCTTGGTCATTTAAGAGCTAACATTTCTTTATTCATTTATTAAAGCCAATATTAATTTATTTCTTTAATATTCTCCATTGTGCAGTAAGCTTTAAAAGGATTAAAGCCTAGAAAACATAAGGAATAAATTATTTCTCAGAAAGTCTGCAAATGACCAAATACAAAGAGTAGTAGAAGCAGCTGTCTCAGTTAGCTTTGTCCAAGACTTCTTTCCAAAACAGATTTCATTGGCTGTATTCATTTATCATCACATGACATGTGGACATTATATAACTCCTGATATACATTGAAGACATATCCCATCCGTAATACTTTTGCTGAAAATAAAAAAGTGAATCTAATCAATAGAAGACTTCAAATAAACCCAAATTAAGGGATATTCCCCAAAATAACTGGCCAGTACACTTCAAAAGTTTCAAGATCATGAAAGACAAACAAAATTTTAAAAAGTTGTCACAGTTTGATAAATAGTAAGAACACAATAACTGACTGTAATATACTATCTTGGATTTTATCCTGGAATGTAAAAAGGGCACCACTGGAAAAATCAGTGAAATCTGAAGGAGATTGCAAATTACTTAACTAATAACAGTGTAATTAGTATTTTATTAGTGTTAGTATTATATTAACTAATAACAGTGTACCAGTTAATTTTCTGGTATTGGTACCCACACCATAGTTAGGCTTGATGCTGACATTAGAAGAATCTAGAGGAAGAGTATATGGAAACAATCTTTACTATATGATTTAAATTTTAAGTTTAAAAGCATTTCAAAATTAAAATATATAAATAAAAATAAGAAAAAATGGATTCTAATTAAATAATTTCACAAGAGTCATCATATTTTCCACCTTTCCCCATTTGTGTTTCTTATGTCTGTTAAAGACAAACTTGGCTCTCTTTATGTAGAGTATATTTATTTATATGCTCAATCCTAGAATGTATATAAGGCATCTTACAAATTGATTGTGTATTCATCTGAGAATGTGAAGTCTAGGAATTAGAGTTTCCTATTTGTTAAGAGCTTGGTTTCTCTTTAAACTGAGGGCACAGAGTTCAAATTCTCAACTTCAAAATTACTTATTTTTGTACATATCTCCATTCTCTTTCAGTGTGGCTATTATATTCATTGAAATTCAGTTTAGAAGACATCTCTGTTTATGGTGTCACAAAGAGTCTATTAAAGCCTCAGCAAAAATAAACAACAAACCCAAATATAAGTATAAAGCTAAAAATTATCAATACTATTTCAGCACTCTGGAAAATGGCAAAGCTTAAAAAAATTTTTTAAATGTATGTCTTTATAAGAAAGTGTAGTGCTTTGGGTAAGGACAGGAAATGTCTGAGGCCTTTTGCCTCGAACAGCTTCCTTTCACTCCAGCTTACTCAACATGAATTGCAGAACTGGAGTTTTTCCAACATGAGGATGGCTGCTGAAACCAGCAGCTTGCCATCAAAGACAGTGGACAAGTGTGGAACAAGATCCTTTAGTGTTTCCAGCTAACTGCGATGAACCCTGCAGGAAATGGACTGAGCAAGCCCACAGCTTCGTCAGTTTAAGGTGAGGGCCCTGGTTGGGGCCAGTGGGACCCCAGCTGAAAGTTACTAGTCCATTTCTGGTGTAAGAGAGTTATAGAATTGCTGAGATAATCTCTGCACACATTCCTGGTGACTTAAAAGCTGCAAATATGAATAACAAAGATTGAAGGAGGTGCAGTGGTAAGTAAAAGCAGAGGGAGGTAAGAACTGATTGCATCTTGCCTGCACTTTTCAGGCCACACACAGATGCATTGGCAGAAGGTAGTTTTGAGTTTCAGATATTTGAGCAAAACTTCTGCCCAAATCATCGGTGACTGCTAAGCAAACACATAGGCAGCTTTTATAAATCCAAGCTAAATATTACAATTAAGAATGAAAAATTAACAGAGATATCAGTGATCAAACATCACGGTGGGGGGTGGGGGAGGGAGCGGTAGATTCTTCAGTGTAGGTCCAGGCAAGTTATTAAAATAAATTTAACAATGCCCAGGACAATAAAATAGAATCCAGAAACACATGATCTAGAATGTGCAGTTTTAAATTAAAAACAAACATTCAAAGAAAAAGAGAAGTGTGATCAATATTGAGAGAATAAAACAAAAGAGAAAAAGGACCTGAAAAAATATTTGAAGAAATGACTGCAACAACTTTTCAAAAGTAATGAAATGCATTAATGTGCAGATTAAAGAAATTCAATAATGCCTGTTAGAATAAACACTATGAGATTCATAACTAAACACATTATAGTTAAAATGTTGAAAGACAAAGAGGAAAACTTAATGCATCAAGAAAAAAACTGACTCAATCTAAAAACTCAGGGAAAAAGTAATAAAACCATTGACTAATGTTTTATTATAACCCAGGGAGTATAGAAGATAATTAAATTCTAGGGGGAAAAATGGCAGCCAAGAATTCTATTTCCAGTGAAAATATCCTTCAACAATAAAAGAGCCACCAGGCGTGGTGGCTCACACCTGTAATCCCAGCACTTTGGGAGGCTGAGGCGGGCTGATCACTAGGTCAGGAGTTCGAGACCAGCCTGACCAACATGGTAAAACCCAGTCTCTACTAAACATACAAAAATTAGCTGGGCATGGTGGTGTGCGCCTGTAATCCCAGCTACTTAGGAGGCTGCGGCAGGAGAATTGCTTGTACTTGAGAGGCGGAGGTTGCAGTGAGCAGAGATGGTGGCATTGCACTCTGGCCTGGGTAAAAGAGTGAGACTCTATCTCAAAAAGAAAAGAAAAAAAAAGAAAGAAAAGAAAACTAAAAATAAATAGCATATATTTCTTAGAAGATATTCAAGAGGAAATTCTTCACAACTTCAGGAAATAAAAGCAGTCAGCAACTCAAGCCCAGAAGCAGGATTGAAGCTACCCCCTACAAAAAAAAAAAAAAAAAAAGCAGCAAGAAAGAAGTTAGACAACAAACAAAAATGAAAGCAAACCAAAAAATACTCTTCCTTCAATTCATGTGAATTTCCAGCCCAGAAAAACCCCGTCTATTGTGATAGACACCAGAATGTTAGAATGCCAATTACCTTGATTGGGATAGAAGGGGAAATAACTAAGATGGTGCGTAAGGGAAGCATCAGGAGAATTTGGAAATTTCTAGGGTTTCATCTGGAGAGTGAATATATATAAACTTTAGTCAGTTGCACTTTTAAGTTTGATGAGTTTTTCTCTATGTGTTTTATCTCCATTAAAGAAAAAAAGACAGAAACCAGACTCTTAAATTAATGTTAAAAAGAATAATCAAATATTAATAAAACTCAACCTATTAAAGAGAAGTGTAAAATGTGTCTGAGAAAGTGAGCAAAAATAAAAATCTATTAGAGAAAATGAAAGGAAACATTTAAATATGTCACTTCTGCCACTCACGCGATATCAGCTTTATTATGGTCCTTTATTATTTATTATTTATTTATTATATTATTTATTATTTATTATGGTTTATTATTGTCCTTCAAATGCAGAAGATATTTTATGTCACTTTGCTCATAACAGAGCACCTCCGCACTCCCCTTGGCTCTTTCCACCCCAATGCACCCACCAGGCGATTTGCATACTGTCCCCTAGGGAGGACCTTCCCTTGTGAGTCTGAGATAAAAGCTGAGCTCTAGCCTTGCCTGGACTAATCAGGACTCCTCAGTTCATCTTCTCATAATGAGGCTCCTTGATCAGCTCCTGGGGCTGTTGATGCTCTGGGTCCCTGGTAAGGACAGAAGGGAGACGGGGAGGAGAATGGAGTGGGAGGGTGAGCTCTTGGGGCCCTGCTGCCTTTCATGCGTGTTCTGTCCACGCGTTAGATGTGTCTTGTCCTCCAGGAGGGGGCATGTGATGTTTAAATTTGTGACAGTGAGAAAGATTCTAGAAGGAGCAAGGGCCTGCGATCTGAAGAAGACTCTGACACAGAAAGAGGTGGATGGTGTGAGAGGATTCAACTGACTCCCTTTTGCCTCAAAAATCTTGATTCTTTGTAGAAGTTGGATGTTTTTGGGATACAAACCAAAAATGCACTCACAAAAATAATGATTGATCATGAAAAATGTAACAGAAAACAAATAATGCAAATGCCTCTTAATGTTTGCTTATAAACTTGCACTTCTCTCCCATTACTTCAGGATCCAGTGGGGACGTTGTGGTGACCCAGACTCCACTCTCCTTGCCTGTCATTCCTGGAGAGCCGGCCTCCATCTCCTGCAGGTCTAGTCAGAGCCTCCTGCATAGTAATGGAAACACCTATTTGCATTGGTACCTGCAGAAGCCAGGCCAGTCTCCACAGCTCCTGATTTATAAGGTTTCCAACAGAGCCTCTGGGGTCCCAGACAGGTTCAGTGGCAGTGGGTCAGGCACAGATTTCACACTGAAAATCAGCAGAGTGGAGCCTGAGGATGTTGGCGTTTATTACTGCATGCAAAGTACAAAAGTTCCCCCACAGTGGTACAGCCCCGAACACAAACCTCCCTGCTGCGTGGCCCAGCTTCCCACATGTGTTGTTTGTCAAGGGAGTAGACACCATAGAGAGCAAGACAATGGAGAACTCAGGGAGATGAATTTCAGGAAACTGCCCCCATGTGTCCGGGGGCTACACCTCAGGCCAAACCTACAGGAGAATGGTGGAGTCCAAGTGCCCACTGAACAAGCGGACATGATGATGGAGAAAGCTGAATGAAAGGCCATCTAAATCCTCCTAGCCTTTCCTATATCTGTTTTTCAACTAAAACCATCCAGTGTAACAACTTTGTAATTAAGGCTGGTTCATGTCAACCTAAAACTGATATGTTTTGTGGATATTATTTTGGTTGAATAGTTACTGGTTATAGACACAGCTGGGTTTGTTTAGTAACATAAAACTGTTTCTCTTCTTCCCCCCGCCTTCACACTTCTACATTTTCTTAGCCTATGTCTCTCTCCAGCAAAGGGGCACGGTTTCAGGAATTACCCATGGAAAACTGTGTACATTCTTGGTTTTGGGCTACTAGGCTGACTTTTTAAAATCCACTTAAAAACAAAAGTCATGTGTCCAATGTGTTTGATGAGTCTCAGGCACAGCAGGTTGAAATAAGAGGTGAGGATTTTGCATTACAAATCAAGGGTTTTAAAAATAAATATTCAAGTTTGGAAGAATTAGACAGCATACATGTTTTATGCCATACCCAACAGAATTTTGAAAAAAAAATTAGATAATGCATGGCAAATTTTTGCCTAGTACAAAATAAGAATATTAACATTTTGGGCAGCAGCAGTGAAGGCAAGCATGAAGGACATGTGGCAGAGGTCAACTGTTGGTGAAAACCCAGCTCTGTTGCTCATGTTTGCTGGGGTCCCTATGCTGGTGGAGTTGGAGTTGAGCTACTAACCCAGATGGAAAGTTGTAAGTATTACTTGGAAAGAATCACAGTGTCGAATAGACCCCTGCCTGCCCTTCAAGGCTGTGCCCTGATGTCACTGCAAGCTCATAGGGAGGCAGTACTTCTTGAGGGGGCTCTAGGAATTTAGTGACTCAAGGGTTACAGACGTTCCTGTGCAAAAGTGAGGTTAGGTCATGTCGCCTTAGGACCTAAGGTTAGTGAGGTTAGGTCATGTCACCTTACGATCTAAGGACAAGGGCTAAACACAGTCTTGTGCAAAAGTGAGGTTAGGTCAAGTCACCTTAGGACCTAAGGTTAGGTCATGTCACACCTTCCTAGTCAACCCAGCAAGACATAGGTGAGCTTCCAAAAATTGATTTCACCTATGTCCTATATCTGGGGATGAAACGAGAGAGAATGATCATTCAGGAAATACCTTATATCAAAATAGTTAAGATGCTAACCAGGGCTGAGCTATGGCCGGGAAGATCAGTAGGAGATTCATGATAGGAGCCTAAGGCCTATATTTTAGACCTGCATGAAGTATAATCAGTGAAGGATTATAAAGGAAACTGAGGAGAATGTGGGAGATTTCTCTCTACCTTTCTCATCGAGCCTCCAGTGACTCTTCCTAACCCAGACCTCAGCAAATGTCTCAAAATGAAATCCAGCCTGGTGATAGGAACTCAACTCTTGCCTACTCTGTTAAAGCAGCTCCAAGAACTGCCAAACCTATGTGGATTCTCCTTCCTCATAGAGTCCCTCTGCTTGGGCCAAGTCAGAATCTCCACTCACACTCAAGAGTTGGCAAGTTTCATAAAATAACTCAATGAGAGAAAAACATGCATTGACCTAAAATGGTGCATTTCTCCCATGAAATTTTAGGTAATTTGGTTCATTTTGTCTATAGTACTATGTTGTCATTATAAACATGATTTTTAAAATTTATTATTTGTTTTTCTGCTTTTGTTGAATTGCTTTTGTTTCTCTTCTAAGAACCACTGCCTTATTCCTTTTGCTTTTAAATTTTAAATTAAGTTAAAATGGGAGAATGACAACTTTGTTGTTATATTATTATTAGAAGAAATTTATGCTGAGAACAATCAATAAAATGCACATGACATGATCACATCTATGTTGAAAATGAAGGAAAACATCTGAAAAAATTATGGTAACTATGTCAGAGTTTACAATACTTGATACTACATATGATTTTATATTCCAGTAATAAATACATAGAACTGTATGCTTTAAATAATACACCACATTTAAAGAGTGCTGTAATAATATTTTTATCAATTGTGGTATTATGTAATGGTAGAAGTAATAAGCATTTGAATTAACAAACAAAAAAATGCTATATTATACCTATATTTTGAGACCTATGGTTGCAGCCTTGGCCCTGTGCACATTTCTAGAGGCAGCAGGCCAATAGTGCTCACAGCAGTGTCTGGCATCCAGTACCTCTTCTATCACTCATGCAAATGGTCTCAGCTAGTCTAGCATTAGGCCGAAGCAGTTGAGTTTTGACACTATTGCTCTGAGTCTTGTTTTGCAGACTATTTCATAATCTGTTTTTCTATTATTAAATATAAATTTTGAATACATTTGGACAGAATTGGCTTATGCTACCTGCAGTCAAGGAACCTCAAAGACATGTTGGGATAAACATAATAGAACAAATTAAGATCTTTTGTTAATGTTATACTGCACCAACAGAACAGGGGTCAGCCTAAAACATCTCTTATAAAAGATGCTTCCCAGGCGTGCCCTGGCGTCCCAGGTCTACTCAGTGTCAGTGGATGTGGGACAGATTTCTCACCCAGTATCAGTACCCTGATACTTGAGAAAGCTGAAGATGCTGGAACACCCTAGCATGACCCTCTCCCTGATGAGTCACAGCCTTGTATGATCTACTCCCACAGAGAGCAGGCAGAATCTAAGACTCACTTCTAACCAATATAGTATGGCAGGAGTGACGAGATGTATTTCCAATGATTGTATTATATTATGTAAGCCTCTGTCCTAGCAGACTGAAGAGAGACACTCTCGGCTTTCCTCGAGCAGCAAACAGCCATGTGTGCATTGCTTATGGGAAGAACTCATGGCAGGGAATTGCCCGCAGCCTCTAGGACCTGAGAGCAGCCTTCAGCCAGGATCCAATAAGCAGTTGAAGCCCTAGGTCATAAAGATGCAAGGGAATTAGTTCTGCAACAATCTGAAAGAGCTTTAAAGTGCGTGTGTTCTCAGGTGAGTCTCAGGTGAGAATGCAGTCTACACTGTGGTAAAGTCTTGTAAAACCTTATGGACATTCTTCTACCTGTGTCTTGCCAATTATCCCAGCACAATTTGTTGAATAGTGTCCTTTCCCCACTTCATGTTTTTGTTGGCTTTGTCAAAGATTAGTGTGCTATATGTATTTAACTTTATTTCTGGGTTCTCTATTCTGTTCCATTGGTTTATGTGTCTATTTTTATAGCGGTACCATGCTCTTTGGGTGACTATGGCCTTGTAGTATAGTTTGAAGTTGGGTAAGGTGATGCCTCCAGATTTGTTCTTTTGGCTTAGTCTTGCCTTGGTTATTTGGGCTTCTTTTTTGATTCCATTTGAATTTTAGGACAGTTTATTTTCTAGTTCTGTGAAGAACTATAGTGGTAGTCCTATGGCAATTGCATTGAATTTATAGATTACTTTTGGCAGTATGGCCATTTTCACAATATTGATTCTACCTATCTATGAGCATGGGACATGTTTCCATTTGTTTGTGTCATCTATTTCTTTCAGCAATTTCTTGTAGTTTTCCTTGTAGAGATCTTTCACATCCTTAGGTATTTTCCTAAGTATTTTTCTTTTTTGGAGCTATCATGAAAGGGGTTGAGTTCTTGATTTGACTCTCAGCTTGGTCGCTATTGGTATATAGCAGAGCTACTGATTTGTGTACATTAATTTTGTACCCTGAAACTTTGCTGAATTCATTTACCAATCCTAGGACCTGTTTAGATCATCCCTCACCTTATACAAAAATCAATTCAAGATGGATTAAAGACTTAAATCTAAGACCTGAAATAATAAAGATTCAAGGAGACAACATTGGAAAAACCCTTCTAGACATCGGCTTGGGTAAAGACTTCATGACCAGAAACGCCAAAGCAAATGCAACAAAAAACAAAGATGAATAGATGGGACTTAAACTAAAAAGCTTCTGCACAGCAAAAGAAATAATCAGCAGAGTTAACAGCCAACCCACAGAGGGGGAGAAAATCTTCACGATCTATACAACCAACAAAGGACTAATATCCAGAATCTACAAAGAAATCAAACAAATCAGCGAGAAAAAACAAACAGTCCCATCAACAAGTGGGCTAAGGACAAGAATAGACAATTCTCAAAAGAAGACATACAAATGGTCAACAAACATATGGAAAAAACTCAACATCACTAATTATCAGGGAAATGCATATCAAAACTACAATGCAATACCACCTCACTCCTGCAAGAATGGCCATAATCAGAAAAGCAAAAAGTAATAGATGTTGAGGTGAATGCGGTGAAATGGGAATGCTTTTACACTGTTGGTGGGAATGTAACTAGTATAAGCACTATGGAAAACAGTGTGGTAATTCCTTAGTGAACTAAAAGTAGACATATCTGATCCAGCAATTCCCCTACCTGGTATCTACCCAGAGGAAAAGAAGTTATTATACAAAAACGATACTTGCACATGCATGTTTATAGCAGCACAATTTGCAATTGCAAAAATATGAGACCAGCTCAAATGCCATATGTATATATACAGGTGCAGTTGGAGACAGAGAAACATCTAAGCCATAAGACTCCTAGTTTCTGTGTACTTTCCCCATCTAACAGTTCCTGTGTGGCAGATATCGGCACAGCCTTACAGCAAGAGGTCATAGGAATAATACAGTCTCCAAGGGCATGGGTGGGAGGGCAGCCAGGTTTAGCCTTGAAGCCCATTTATGCTACCTGCTGCTGTGTGGCTGCGAGTCATTTATTCTCTCAAAAACCTGTCCTTCCTGAGAGGTTAAGAACCTCTGAGAAAAAAAGAAGTTAAACAAGAACTCACAATAATTCTTCCCTATTAAGTCTACAGGAACAACTTAATCACATTTATAAGTGTATAATACAGAACCCGATGTGCCCCAGGAGTTCACGAGTTGATAGCAATTATTCCTGACAATGCTCATGAAAATTGGACATGAGATGGAAAAAAGGCAGTGCAGTGGGTTTCAGAGAGTTTGGGACAAGAGAGACTTCAATGATTTAAAATGAAGGCCTAGGAGTGGAGGTGAGCATCCCTGGGGCTTTCTCCTGCCAACTCTCACAATGTCTCAGGAACTGTTTCAAGGGGAGGTCAGCCAGAGAGCAAAGGGAGGAGTTTGCAGAATCAAAGATTGCAACTGCATGCATGAAGGGACGTGGAGTCAGGGGATGGGAAGATGCAGATGGGCTCATTTGATAGGGTGTTTAAGGTTTTCTGGGCCTGGAGTCCTAGGCCATCCTGCTATGACTAGAGCCTCATCCCTCAGCTGACAGCCCAGACCAGGAGACTGACCTGTGAGTCTAATTAGCAACCCCATCAGGGGCCCCAGAGGGAGCAGGTGTGGGAGGGAGGGGTCTAAGGTCACAGGATACACTGTTTCCTGTCTGGAGGGTTGGGACAGGATCCTGGAGAGGAAATTCAGAGAGTTTAGGAGAAGAAAACACAGGACAGAAAGGTCCATTCCCAGGTGATTGTGATGATAGAGACAAAAGCATCTGCAAGGAGCCCAGCCCTGCAGGAGGTTCCCTGAAAATAGGGGCATCGTTTTATGTTATTTTTTCAGGACTATCCTAAAGAAGTGGCAGAGCGTGGATGCTCACAGAACAGAAATTTAAGCTCTCACTAAGCTGGAGGTGATGTTAGATCAAGGTGTCGGCAGGGTTGGTTTGTTCTATGGCTGAGGGAGGATCTCTTTCATGCCTCTCTCTGGCTTCTTGCGGTTCGGAGTTATTTGCTGCTGTTCCCTGGCAGGTAGGTAAATCACCCCAATCCCTGCCTCCATGTTCATGTGGCATTTTCCTCACCTGCATGCCTGTCTCCAAGCTTCCCCTTATTGTAATATCACCAGTCCTGTTTGATTGGGGCCAACCCTACTCCAGTATAACCACACGTTAACTAGTCACAAATGCAAACACCCTATTTTCATACAAGGTCCCATATGAATTTCAGGGGTCACACAATTCAAATTCCCAACAGCGTCTGCCACATGGCTTGAGCTTCTGAACTCTGGGGCTGTGAAGATTGGACTTGCACCACCAAGCTCTCAGGTGGGGCATTAACTGACAGCCCAGGAGGACCCCTGGCCCTCTGCAAAAGACTTGATCTCTTGTGCATCCTGAGGGGCAGGTTTTCATGCTATCCTTGTCGTCCTTTTTATGTTGACACAGGAGACTTCATTCTCTGCTTTTGAATGAACAGACCCAGGATTGACTTTCAAGCTCCCAGTCTGACAAGTCAGTTTCTCTGAGACTCCCTGGGATTCCAGCAGTGAGGCTGATCATTATCACTCTCCCACACATCCCAAGTGATGAGGAAGTAAGACCCAAAGCCTCCTGAGCTTCCTGACTTGTGACCTGACACCAGGTCTGTTGTCACCTTTCCTGGGATGTGACATCTCCTATGTGCAAAGCTGAAGAAGTGTGCCTTTGAAAGGTCTCCCTCACCCACCCCATTACCCCAAGCATGTGCCCAAGCTGGGTTCAGAGGAACCAAATCTGCGTGACTTTCTAATTATATGAATCATCAGCTGTCAGTATTCCCTGAATGTCCAGCACTCATCCATGCTCTCTGACCATCCCCAGGGTGAGCAAGGCTCTAATGTGAATAAGAATTGCTTTCATGGGCTCCTAGCCAGGCTGAAAGTGATGAAGGAAACTCCTTTCTTCAGTGCTTGGAGCTCATTGCAGCTACCTCCCTGACAACGTCTCCCTGGGACACTAAGCTTCTTTCCTCCAACCATAGTTCCTAGTTACCCTGAGCCCAGCTCTGTGCTGCTGTGGCCTTTGCAGCCTAAGAGCCCACTTGACCCCACTTGCGTTCATGGCCTGACCTGGAGAAAACAGTAGGAGGTTGCCCTGCTCTCTGTCCCCAGGGCCTCTTCCCTTCAGTGGCAGCAGCCAAGCCCTAATGTCCATTCATCTGCGCCTGCCCATCCAGGGCTCCATGCTGCCCACTGGAAATGGCCACAGGTCGAAAACTAATTGCCAATCTTGAGCAGATTGTCCTGACAGTTTCTGCAGAACTGGACATCTCCTCCCAGCACCAGAAGGTCCCAAGCAAGGCAGGTGTAGGAAGGCAAGCAGGAGTGTAACATACCTCACAGAGTTTGGACAAGGCAAAGTGGTTTTACTGTAGTTCTGCTGGGACACGACCTGGTGATGTCTCTCAAAACTCATTCAGGTGCCTGCGACAGAAAGCCCACAGAACAGGACAGCAGGATGAAGGCTGTGCTCCCTTTTTACCTGTCCAGCTCCAGGTGGACTCTGACTCAGGGGGCAGCTCCTGTGCTCAGCGGAGTCTCGACTGGGTGTGGTGGGGCATTCGGGGCTCTGGTCCCTGCATGGGCATCCCCAGCCTCCTTGAGGAGATGCTTTCCAGAGGGAAGGGGATTCTCACCTGCCTCAGGCCACAGCTCTCACCACGGGGCTGTCCTTTGATCAGTGGCAGGATCTGCATGGCTGGAGGGACTACTGACCACATGCCCTCTGGAGTTCATGTCTTGTGCGGAGACCATGACCTGGGGACCCTCAAAGAGACCATGTGGCCTAAAGTTAGATTTTCAGTCCAGTGTGATTATCTGGTTCTTTTCACAAGTTTACATAAAACGTTGATGAGAAAAAGTGAATAAATAAAGGAAGAGCCGAGGATGACAATTGCTGGTCTACTGTGGGGTTGGGGGATAGCACGGAAAGAGCAGCACCACATGTCAAATGAGACTAGAGATTGTGGTGCATCCAAAATGTGTGTAGTTGCTCAAATGACAAAACTCTTCCAACTGCAATGATTAATAAGTGTCCCAAAGACACAGTACATCACGTACATAAAATTACCAGGATGGGAGTGACTTGGGGGTATCCAGAGCAGAGATGAAAGAGGAGAAAGATGGTGTATCTTTGGTGCACTTGCTGCTGAGTCAGGCGTCATCAATGATCTCTCGCCCAGCTCAGCTCCAGGCCAGACTCCTGGAAGGTCCACAGTACTGCTCAAGGCAGCCCAGGACAGACCACATGACACAGAGGTTTGAGACAGGGACAATGTTGTCAATCCCCAGGACGGCGACTGTGATCACAGGCCTTGGAGGCCAAGGCTGATTTTCTGACTAAAGAAGCAGATGAAGGAAGCTGGGGACTCACCCCTTCATTTTAAGTGTCTTGTGCTGCCCCCAGAGCTGGTTTGAGGGATATCCCGCCATGAGGAGTCCCAGAGAAGTAAATTTGCATAAACACCAAGGAGGCACTGCCCCGGTGGGCCTGAGAGGAAATAAGAGAGGCCTGGGAAGCCCAGCTGTGCTGCGGGCTCAAGAGGCAGAGCTCTGGGTGTCTCACCATGGCCTGGACCACACTCCTGCTCCCACTCCTCAACCTCTACACAGGTGCTGCCCCCAGGCCCTGCCCCAGGCTCAGCCCTCCTAAGCCCCTGAGCTGGTCCTGCCCTGAACCCTGAGCTCAGCCCAGGCATAGTCTTAGGGTGACACCACTGGAATGGGTTTGTTATCTTCAAGCCCCCTCTCTTGTCCTCTCTTGCAGGCTCTGTTGCCTCCTATGAGCTGATACAGCCACCCTTGGTGTCAGTGTCCCCAGGACAGACAGCCAGGATCACCTGCTCTGGAGATGTACTGGGGGAAAATTATGCTGACTGGTACCAGCAGAAGCCAGGCCAGGCCCCTGTGCTGGTGATATATAAAGATAGTGAGCGGCCCCCTGGAATCCCTGAGCAATTCTCTGGGTCCACCTCAGGGAACACGGCCACCCTGACCATCAGCAGGGTCCTGACCGAAGACGAGGCTATTACTGTTTGTCTGGGGATGAGGACAATCCCACAGTGACACAGGCAGACGGGGAAGTGAGACACAAACTCCTGTTTCATCTGTGTCATGTTCTTCCTCCAGCACCAGGAAGACTGTGGACCAAGCCATGAGCAGGTCTGGCCAAGTTCTACTGGATCTGAGACCTCCAGGCCATCCTTTTGTCCATCCGTCCAGGTTGGCTCTGCAGAGGGGGGAGCAGGAGTGGATTTAGGGCTGCTATAATCAGAATTTATGGTGTTTTTGGGCCTCATGAGTGACTTGGGGAAATAAGAACTGCATGGAAGATGAAAGAGATGTAGAGAACCATCACTTGGCCTTAGATTTCCATACAATGGTGATTGGGTCACTCCTTCTTGAAAATATCCTACATCAGTCCCCAAAAATACCCACCTCAGCTCAACACCTGAGGTTCCAGGCTTCCATGGCAGCCTGGGATTTTGAAAAGGAAAAGCCAAGGAGGGGACGCTATGGTGTCTGCCTCAATACCCTTTTCTGAGCTCACCGACCGTCAACTGCTGGGAGCTTCTAGGAGCTCAGAGCTGTGCCCTCACTGGGAAGTGCTATTAGTTACAGAAAACTTCCTTCCTCATATTTAGGCCCAGTTTTAAGAGTTTTGGTTTGATGACTGCCTAAGCCAAGAACCCAAGGCCCTACCTTAATAGAGGATGACACTAAAAGGCCTTCCAGCTTCAGACATCCCAGTGTGGATGCCTGAAGCCTCAGTTGCAACCCTATTGTGGGTCGGGGTCTCCTTCTGGTGGGTGATGCCTCCCTCACTCCTTCCAGATCCCCTGTGCATGCACATCTTTATCTCAGAGTCTACTTCCAGGGAACCCAAGCTAAGAGGCCAGCTGTCACCAAAATAAACTACCATAGAGCTGAGGTGGAAACACCAGTGAGAAAATTTCCCAAATTTCCATTGTGAGCATCCAAATGCCCATTTATATCTGAGTGTTCCTAGTATCCTTATAAAATGAGAATGGAGCCCGACATACCTGGTTCTTGGAGTCCTGAAGGAGAGGTGAAGTCAGATCCTCCTGAAAGGAATCCACTGGAAGGGGAGCAGCCTCACCCCATGCAGGGACCAGAGATGCTCCCACAGGGGCAGCTGTAGCATGGACGCTGCCCACCTCCACCCTGCACATCCTGCACAATCACTCTTTCACCCCTCCTTCAGCTTATCAAAGTTGACACTCACGAAGCCAGCACAGCTCACCTTTGTCAATCAGACTCCTTCAAACCTCCATCAACCACACAATCTCAACATAAAGAATCTCCCCAACATAATAATAGTAACAGTAGCTATGAAAATGTCTATAAAATATCTCATAAATAGTTTTAGATTGTGTGCATGTGTAAATATTATTTTTCACACTTTGGGTTAAATAAAATATATTATTGAAACTAGTTTACCTTTTTATTTTTTATGTCTAATATGGTGACTAGACAGTAGGATTCACATGATACTCACATCATGTTGTGATTGTACAATGCTGGTCTCGTCTTACCCCTTGAGGTGACAGGTGCTTTGGAGTAACTTGATTCAGCAAGCCCCATCTCCACCCGTAGGACGTATGTGTGAAGCCAGGGAGAGGTACTGGTGGAAGAAAAATGAGAACACAGATGTGGACCAGCTGTTTATGCAGGTGACTGAGTCCTGGAGCCCTGACCCTGCTCTAACCTAGATGTGTCACATCCATCTCACCAGAGACCACTGCTGGCCTGCCGGAGCTCACAACTGGGGGAATCTGGCAGTTCATGAAACATGGTCGCTTGATGTCCAGTGTTATCCTGTCTCTCTCAGGGCCCAGTAAGACAAAAGAAGCTGTTTTTAGAAAGGGGAGTAATACTCTACTGCACATGCCATGGCCTTCTTCCAAAACCCCAGGAGTCTACAATGGGATTCTCCAGTGGGGTTTGCCATGTGCAGGAGGTTTCAGTTCCCACAGTAGAGTCAGCTGGATTCTCTGGCCCCAACAGCAGGACACTTACAACCCTGCCTGCACCTAGTGCAGAGCCTCAATGCTCTGGGCCTGGAAAACAATAGGTGATATTTATGGCTCCTGATATATGGGTTGGAGCCACATCCCCAAGTGTAAAATATGCTACTCCTAGACCTTTATAGACCTTGTGTCTCTTTCTTCCTGGGGGGAATTGAAGGGTATAATAACATGTTCTTTAATTTGTAGGAGAGTCTCAGCTACTCCAGACAACTAAACTCCCAATTTCAGCTAATACGGAAGAGGGAACAGTTTATTTCCCACTCTCAAAAGTGCATGGATCTCACAAAAGCTTCCAATAGGCCATGCCCATCATGTACATGTGACTCAACTATGATATCCAGATGGTCTGAACCCTCATGATATATCATGATAGAGAAAAGAGAGCTAATGATGCTGGGCAGAAAAAGTGTGAATGTATACTGTTGCCCATTCCACGTGAATGCACACAGATTCTGATCCTATTCTCTGAGGGGAATAGACAAGACCTCAGTATCTGCTTCAATGGTGTAACTGTGCACCTGCAGCCAGAGCATTCTGTTCCAGGAGATCCCCATCTGGCACAGATATTGCTAATGCCACCACTGCCTGTCTGGATCTGTGCAAATCCAAATTCATCTTCCAGGATCATTCAACTATTGTAGAGATCAGTCCAGTAAACTGAAAACGAAAACCCCAGAAGTAATCACACGTACTGCGGGAGAGGAGAGAGCTGTCTCAGAGGGCACAGTCTTGTTGAAATTCCTCTGATCCTTGGGAAGAAACAGCCCAGAAAAGGCCCCAGGGGCTGCGTCTCATCTGGGTTCCAGGATGAGGCACACCCCCTACTGCACCGAGATTCCGCAGAAGCTGGGGGTGAAGTGCAAACACCGTCTTTGGTTCATCCTTGGGATTTTCTTTTTATCACACACTCGTCATTTTGTCCACAATGTCCAAAGTTTGTAAATAGCTGTCTAATAGATACAGAGGTTCTGCGTGGGCTGATGAAAAAGCTCTGGGGTTGGATAGTGGTGATGTTTGCACATTTTTACTGTACTTATTGCTGCTTAATTACACACTTAAAAATGACTAAAAGGATGAAACATTTTGTTATGTTTATTTTACCATAATAAAAATATTGCATGCTCAGGAAGTGAAGTAATACTAGTTTAATTTTGCAATTATACAACTGTTAAAATGGGAGAATTATGTACTGAGCACCATTTTCTCTGTTCTGTACGCTACAATTCAACTTTCTCTCTCTCTCACTCTTTCTCTAATTAGCAATGATCTTCTGTCTGGTCCAAGGTCACACATTTCCAGTCTTCCGGGAATGTCTATTGAATCTGTTAATTTGTTGCCAGGAAGAATACTCAAACTTCTCATGCTCATATTTGAGCGTCAGCTGTCTCCAGCCAGCATTTCTAAGCCAGATCCTTTGTCAAGGCTTTTGAATAATTTTGTGAAAAGTACCCCCCAAGATGACAGTGTTCACTGTTGGCAGCAGGACTGTTTCCACGCAGTACGGCTATGCTGGGTGTGCAGTGGAGCCGTGCACACTGTGCCCACGGGGCAGATTCTGTGCTGCTGACTCTGATCCCTGTGCTTGGGAGGACCGTGTCCACTGCTGAGTCTACATCTGAATTTGGTTCTTAAGAAAAAGGTCATTCATAGCTATTGGACACTGAGTCACATAGAGGGACAGAAGGTGGCTGAGGACACCTTATCTCTGATGAGCATAAGGGGATTAGATCTGCTGGTAGAACAGGAAGCTGAAGAAACCTGTGGCTCTAAACATGGAATTTCCAGCCCTCAGTCTCTGCTGTCCATGCCCCTCTCATCTGTATGTTCCTGGGAGATATGGACCACAGGGGTTAGAGGTGAAGGGGATTGGGAAGTTTTCATGTTCTCTCTCGCCTTCTCCCTTGCTTATCTAACCCACTCTTCTACACCTACTTTATTAGAGCTTCTGCTCTACAAACATGCCTGACCTCTAAATTAGAGACTTTTGAAAGTGCAGACGGATGCAGGAACTCATCCATCTGGAGACTTTCCACCACTTGAAGAAGTGAACACGTCAGTGTAAGGCTCAGAACTTCAAGTGACAGGATTTTGGGATTTAAAAGAAAACTCAATCTTTGGATGAACCAAGACAGAAGAGGGAAGGTTCACACATTTCCCTGCTGCTTGGGCCTCAGTGAGGACTGACTCAGCCAGTCTCATGCTTCTGGAGACCGCCTGGGAGATCTGCACTAGGAAACCCTTTTCAGCACAACCCGGGGCTGGTAAGGGGCCCTTGCTCTGTTATTCTGCTGCCTGATAATTTTGCATCCAGAGAAGAATTAGGACCTGTGAGTCCAGGAAGTTCAAAGCCCACAGACAAGTTCCCCTCATTCTCCCATGATAGCCTCAGCTCTGCTTTCCCAGAAAAAGAGCATCTTCCCGGCATGAAGAACGAGGAGCAAAGAGGGAGCTTCTCCCAGGGGTGAGCAGGGCAGAAGCCACCTTGGTCAGTGAGAAGGAAACGTGCTCAGCTCACATCTGATCCAGAATGACTCAGTCACACCTGTGCAGGGTCACCTGCGTGTGAGCATCATCTATTTGCTCCATAAGAAAATACCTTGCGTGGCTCTTGGGTAAAATCATAACATAGGTGACATTTCTCTGCCTATTGCTTCAGTCGATGCTTTTCGTGATTCCCTTTAGGATGCTTACATAAGGTAAGCATGTCAGGTGTGGGACATATTGAACAGGAAAAGCAGAGGCTTCGCCTATCAATGCTTGTGGCTTGTATTTGGGCCCATACCTCATGGAAATGGGGAAAACAGAAACGAAAATGATACTCTGCTCAAAAAAGCACTGAGAAATACTATAGTATTAATATATTGACAACTCTTTTATTGAGCTAATGAAATATTAACATAGATAGATCATTTTTATGGGGGATCCCTAATCCTTAAACATTATATTAAAAATTTCTCAGGTTAAAGGATCATTAAAAGGCCTATGTTTGATTGAAACGTGGAGTAATGTACTTTGAGTCTTCTAATCAGCCAATGAGTGCAGGGAGCTGGCTGCC
>NW_026652294.1:4924399-5000981 GCF_009828535.3 Hylobates moloch
CTGCCCATTCATTCTAAGGCTGTAGAGTATTCCACAGTAGAATTTTAGCCATGCAACCTCTAATGGTTAACACCATGATTTTGATCTTACAAATAACACAGCAGCAAGCATCCCTATGCCGACTCCTTTGAGTTCTTGTGTGCATATGATCATAGGATAAATTTTCAGAAGTGGAATTACTGGGTCAAAAGGATGTGCATTTGTAATGTTTACCCGTCGTTTTCACATTCCACTCCAGAGGGGTTCTACCAGTTTACAATGCCAGCCCTAAATATTGATTGGAATTCATTGGTGAAAGTGCAAATTTTTGCCAACCTATCAGGTATAAAAAAGTCATCTTGTTACACTTTTATTTTTGATTTCTCCTATTGTGCTTGAAGTTGAGCATTTGCTCAAATGTTTCAGTGCTCATTATTTTTTGAAATTTGGTAAACCTTTTCTTCAATGTATAAATAAGAAGTGTTTTAGTCTTGCCACACATGAGTCAACTTTGGGGATACTATGTAGGTACTGACAGCACCATCTGCAATGTAATCATTAAAATATATAAAAACCATTTTTAACCCATTAACCATCCCCAGATAATAGCTGATTTCTTATTAGAAGTAATGCAAGCCAGAGTCAGTAGAGTTATATTTAGAAAATATTAAATGAAAAAAGTTACTACCCAAAGCAATCTACAAACTCAATGCATTTCCTTTCAAAATACCAATGACATTATTCACAGAAATTTTTAAAAACCTCTAAAATTGGTATAAAACCAAGAAAGATCCTGAATAGCCAAAGCAATACTGAGCAAAATGAACACAGCTGAAGATATCACATTACTAGAATTAAAATATGCTACAAACTAGTAACCAAAACAGGAAGGTATTGGCAATCAGACACTGAGACCAATATAACAGAATAGACAACCCAGAAATAAGCCCATCTATCATACAGAGCCAACTGATTTTCAACAAAGATGCCAAGAACATACACTGAGAAAATGGCACAATTTTCAATAAACGGTTCTAAGAAAACTGTATACTCATGTACAGAACAATGAAACTAGACACTTATCCCCCTCCATATAAAAATATCAACTAAAAATGGATTAAAGACTCAAATATAAGACCCAGACTATAAAACTACTAGAAGGGAACTTAGAGAACATTGGGGAAGAACAATTCTTTAGGACATTGGTCTAGATAAAAGTTGTATGGCCAAGAGGCAACAACAAATAATAAAGATATGGGACATCATTAAACTAAAAAGCTCCTGAAAAGCAAAGGAAACAATCAACAGAGTAAAGACAACGTGTAGAATGAGAGAAAATATTTGCAAACTACTCACCTGACAAGGACCTAATATTCAGTATAAGAAAATTTAAAAACTGAAATAACTAATCAACAACAACAAAAAAACTAATCATACCATTAAATACTGGGCCAAGAATTTGAAGAGACTTTTCTCAATAGAAGACATACTAATGGCCAACAGGCATATGAGAAAAATGTTGAACATCACTAATCAGCGAGGGGATTAAAATCAAAACCCCAGTGAGATATAATCTCACCCTAGCTGGAATGGCTATGATCAAAAAGACAAAAAATACAAACGCCGATGAAGATGTGCGACTTCATATTTCTCTAGTCCGATTCTCTGGGAACAATGAGAGTGCTCTCTTTGCTCTCCCTCTAGTAACTATTTTTCGCACACAAAAATATGGACCCTACTGGGAAATAATGCCTAAGACCACCAACACCTTAATTGTTTGTTCATCACACTAGAAATGAAACTGTTTTCTGAATAATATTAACTTCTATCTGTGTCTATCACCATTGTATCAATGTTTGTGTGATCCTATAAAGTTTAGAAGGCTTAGAAGAATGCCCTTGCTCTTTGCAATACAAAAATGGCCTAACAGATACAGATGATATACAGATACAGATACAGATATAGATATAGATATAGATATAGATATAGATATAGATATAGATATAGATATAGATATAGATATAGATACAGATATAGATATATAGATACAGATATAGATATAGATATAGATGATATAGACATAGATATAGATAGATAGGGGGTTGTATCTTGAAATTTGTTTCTCTAAGGGACTTATTTCACAGCTAATTTGAAATTATTCTGGTTTTAAACATTGTAAAATGATAACACAATTGGTGAACCAATCATTCTGTGTTGAGGGTAACAGTATTATTTTACTTCAATTCTCACTAAACGAGAGTAGTTTTTATACGGAGGGGCCATGCCCTAACAATACCACATACTGGGGTTGTTCTCAGACTATGAGGTTCTGCCCACACCAAGCCAGGATGAGAATTTTATTTGTCAAACTGCTCTCTCCACTTGTTTGTATCCCATAATATCCCCCCAAAATGAGCATGATTTCATTTTTTGTGCTGCTTGTTTGTTCTCTTACATTTAATACATGTACCAAAAAGTTGCCTTTGTTTTTAAAATAAAATTTTATGCTATCTTTTAATCTATGTCCCTATAGAATAATCTTGATCCACACGCATTTGTTATCACAGAAAGAACAAGATAAATTTCCTCTCTCTCGAATAAATGCCATGACCGCTGCTTTTGGGACATTATTTTTCTTAAATTATTTTTTAAACAGAAATTCATATAACTTACTTTAAATTTCTTTTCAAAGTAATCACATTTCTTTTGTGTGAAAAATTAAATACCTTCTTTTATCAAAAATTATCTTAATACAAAATATGTATTGTTTTACTTTTAGAAGAAATGGAAACTACCTACATGTTACTAATCTAAAAATACATGCTCTGGGTTTATATGGTGTTAACATTATTCCAAATTTTAAGGAATAGGTATTTAAATGTCATGCACTTTGTTTTTAAATTTAGAAAATGTTTCAACCTTTTGCCTGGGCATGGTGGCTCATGCCTAGAATCCCTGCACTTTGGGAGGCCGAGGTGGGAGGATCACCTGAGCTCAGGAGCTCAAGACCAGCCTGGGCAACATGGTGAAACCCCATCTCTACAAAAACTTTCAAAAATTGGCCAAGCATGGTGGCACCACCTGCAGTCACAGCTACTCGAGAGGCTGAGATGGGAGGATTGCTGGAGCCAGAGAAGTTGAGGCTACAGAAGGTAAACTGTTGAGGCTAAAACATGGTAAATATATAATTGTTCACTTAAAAGAAATGTTGGTTACATTGAAAAGAAATTTGATTAACGTAAGTTAGATAAATATCTGCTTAAAAAATAATTTAAGCGAGCTGTTAGCACTACTGCATTCCAGCCTGGACAACAGAGCAAAATCTGTTGAAAGAAAGAAAAAGAAGGAGAGAAGGGAAGGCAAGAGGGAAGGGAAAGGGGAATGGGAAGAGGAAGACAGGGGGAGGGGGAGGGGTGGAGGAGGGAGAGGGAAGGGGAGAGAGAGAAGGAGACAGAGAGAGAAAGGAAAGAAATAAAGAAAAGAAAGAAAGAAAGAACGAGAAAAAGAAAGGGAAGGAAAAAAGGAAGGAAGGAAGGAAGGGGAAAGAAAAAAAATATTTCAAGCTTTTCAGTAGCAGAGACACTTTGTAATCAATAAGCAACAGAACCCCCCCCCCAAAAAAATCTACAGAACAGTCTAACCAACAATACAATTATAAACTTCTGATTCAGATATCAAAACCATTTCAATAATAAATATATGGTATGAAAACCTCACAAAGGTCAAGTAGAATGTATTATATTTGAAAGAAATTACGAGTTGAGAGTAGGAAATTTATAAATTTAATCAAACAAATTAAAGCATTATGAGGAAGTTGTACTGCTAATGTATTATTTGGCAAGTGGAACACCAAGATATTCTTAAGGAAGTTGCAAGTATCTTTTTTTTTTTTTTTTTTTTGAGACGGAGTCTCACTCTGTCGCCCAGGCTGGAGTGCAGTGGCGCAATCTCGGCTCACTGCAAGCTCCGCCTCCCAGGTTCACGCCATTCTCCTGCCTCAGCCTCCCGAGTAACTGGGACTACAGGCGCCCGCCACCACGCCTGGCTAATTTTTTGTATTTTTAGTAGAGACAGGGTTTCACCATGTTAGGCAGGATGGTCTCCATCTCCTGACCTCTTGATCCGCCCACCTCGGCCTCCCAAATCCTGGGGTTACAGGCGTGACACTGCACCTGGCTGCAAATATCTTTTAAGATGTTATCATTGAAGTGGATTTTAAAAGTGAGGACATGAATACCTTTAAAAAATATTCAGGGATAAAGAGAGAAAATTACATTTAGACTGTGTACATGTATACAATGTATTTTAAAAGATAAGCTTGGCCGGGCGCGGTGGCTCACGCTTGTGATCCCAGCACTTTGGGAGGCTGAGGTGGGGGCGGATCATGAGGTCAGGAGATCCAGACCATCCTGGCCAACACGGTGAAACCCTGTCTCCACTAAAAATACAAAAATTAGCTGGGCGTGGTGGCGGACACCTGTAATCCCAGCTACTGGGGAGGGTGAAGCAGGAGAATCGCTTGAACCCAGGAGGCGGAGGTTGCAGTGAGCCGAGATCGCACCACTGCACTCCAGCCTGGCAGTAGAGTGAGACTCTATCAAAAAATAAAAAATAAAAAAATAAGCTTGTCTCTTTTTATTCCTTAAATAAAAGGAGCAGACACTTAAATTCCTTGCCTTTTATTTTAAAATTTAGAAAATGCTTACAGCTTCCCACAGTGAAATTTATACTAGATTATAGATAATCTAATCAATGGATAATAATATCAAAACAGAATTCTTTGACAAATCTATTTTCTTGATTTTTAAGTCTAAATGTATACTTAAAAAATAAACTATTTATAATTGATTCTGCTGTTTGAAAATATTTACTGATCATTTACCTTGCACCAAGTGACCTCCAGCTCTGAAGATAGGTCAGTGGTAAAATATACAAAGTTGCCCAGCTTCGTTAAACTTAAATTCTAATGAGGAAAAAAGGAGTAATTGATCAGGGACTTTAAAACAGGAGTATTGTGATATGGCTTAGAATTCTAACTCCATCCTATGCTTGCTGTGTGGAGACTGGAGTGAAAAATAGGGCGATGACATAAGCTTAAATTCATATAGAATATGGCTAGCCTGTATTTTGAAGGCCCCTGAAATAAGAATGTATAACAGTTTGCATTATTTCTCCAAGAAACCTCTGCAGTAGAACCTTGGCCTTGTGAGGGAAGTACTATAGTCACCAAGTGGTGAGGGTGGGAAGGTGAATTTGCAAATACCTTTTGGAATTACTGCACTTTAAAGGTAAAGCTGGCAGGATTTTCATACATGTCAGATCTGAAAATCTGTGTGTGTGTGTGTGTGTGTGTGTGTGTGTGTGTGTTAGATAGAGAAAAAGAGAGAATTAGAACCAGACAGATACAGAGAGACAATGACAGAGCTGCAGAGACAGAGAGAATTAAAAGCAGACACCACGAATATTGAGCTGAGAAACTGTAAAATGGGAATTACCATTAAACAGAATAGGGAAGAGCAGTTTTCGGAGTGTCAGTGGCTCCACGTGGACTTATGAATTTTGGTATTCCCAAACCACATCCAAGTGGAGAAGTCAGACAGTGTTGTGTGTAGTCTACTGTTATGGTATCATATAAAATATCAGGAAATGAATGACACAAAAATTAGTAAGAAAGCAAAGATAAGAAAGATAAAAGTCCTGAGTCTAGTGGTTATCTAATACCTAAAATGTAGTAGGCTGGGCGTGGTGGCTCATGCCTGTAATTCCAGCACTTTGGGAGGCCAAGTTGGGCAGATCACCTGGGGTTGGGAGTTGGAGGCCAGCCTGACCAACACAGAGACACCCCATCTCTACTAAAAGTACAAAATTAGCCAGGCGTGGTGGCGCATGCCTGTAATACTCAGGAGGCTGAGGCAAGAGGATTGCTTGAACCCAAGAGGTGGAGGTTGCAGTGAGTCGAGATCGCATCATTGCTCTCCAGCCTGGGCAACCAGAGCAAAACTTAGTCTCAAAAAAAAAAAAAAAAAAAAAGAAAGAAAAAAGAAAAGAAAAAGAAAATTAGCAAAGATGGGAAGAAACCAGCAAAAAAGTACTAGGGATAATTATCAAAAATGTCAAGAGGAAAGTAGGTTAAGTGTTCTAGAATTCTATCAAAGAAAGTTTTGAAAAAAAAGAGGGAGAGATCAACTGCATTAAATGCTGCTGATACATAAATTAAGCAAAGGCTGAGGAATGATGCTTCAATTCATCATTTAACAATATGGATACCGTTTGTGCTTTGATAAGAGCAATTTTCTTGGAATGAGTAGGTGAGAAACCATATTGAAGTGGTTTCTCAAAGGAACGCCTGATCTCTGGATTCTTAAGGAAACTTTTTATTGAACAGTGGAGGCACAAATTGGATTAGTTTTAATTCCGGGGTCGGGACACACTCTAAACATGTGCCTCTGCATGCCTCGCTTTTTAAAGCTAGGTATCCTATTGTCTTTCCATAACAAAATAATCACCTGCAAAACCAACACACATTGAATGGACACGCTTTACAAAGACTGATACTAGAGGTTGTTGGAGAGGATGTGGTTCCACGTAATAGCTTACGAGTCACTGATGGGCAAGTAAGCTGGTAAAATATCTTTGGAAAACTCACCATACCTTTTATACTTAAATATTCAGATACCAAACACCAGAAAATCCATATTGTAATATATTTCCATGAGAAAAAACAAGAGACCTGTATTAAAATATTGATTATTATTAAAAATAATCCCACTGGGTTTCCTGACTTTTTTATTAGCAAGTCAGTCTCTGCCTGTTTTCAGTAGCACAACCTCTATTTAACATATGTTTTGTATTTTTAATCAGCCACTTAGAAAAAATATTATATTTTATATCAATTCTACGTTCAGTGCCAAAACCAGCATTTTGTACATTCCACAGAATTATTTGTTGAATAAATAATGAATAACTTAAATAAGTTATAGTATCTATATATAAATAATATATCATCTCCGAATACAGTGATAACATTTGTTACGTAGAAAACGATTTCAATCTCAGTTAAAAATATTTTGGGCATAGGAGTTACTGTCATATAAAGATTCTCACATTGTTTTGTTTGTATGAAAATGTTTGTAGTTAATGTACATTTTTGGTACTTAAGCCTTTTGCTCTTGCTGCCATAGCAAATAGTGTGCTGATTAAGAATATGAACCTGAGTTTTATTTCATTTTAACAGATTTCTTAATAAAATATATGCCACCTTATTTGGTTTAATACATAAGCAAAGAGCCATCCACTCCACCATTGCCACTTGTCCCTCCTCTAATACAGCTCCTTAAGATGCTACTGATAGCAGAGGACTTTGTGTTCAGCCTAAGCACATTATAGCCCTTTTATTTTCACCTAGGTGTGAGGTAAAATAATTCAGCACCAATAAAACAAACACTCCTTAAATTACCCTTTTTCTTAGCCTGTTCAACAAAACACAGCAAGACAGAGTACACTTCTCTTTCCCAGCAAATCAGTGTTGGACTACACTCTCTATGCTCTGAAAACTTGTATTATTGGCTTTTTACAAACACCCTTTGACCTTATAATTTAGATGTCATCAAATAATGTACAAAAATACGCTACTTCCTCCCCCTTCTCTTCTCTTCTTACCAGACTATTGCCAGTTTGCTTTTCTATCCAACTCCTTTCTCCTGTCTACTTGATTTTTAAAAGACTTTCTACATGTTTACTATCTTGGTATTGTAGAGGCCAACTATGTGGTCAAACTACACATATAGGAAGAGCTGAATTATATGCAAGCATTTTTAAATAAACGATTCCTCCTCAGTTTTCTGTGATTATTTCATATAATCAAACGTCTTCCAGATACACATCCCAAATGAGTGGTTGTCAAGCTCTGCTTTGTGGTCTAATTTTATCAGAATTATCCAAAATTCTTATGATAAATACAGATGAATTAGCATAACTCCAGATTTATGAAATCAACATTTCCAGAACCCAGGAATATGCATTGAAAAAATGTATTCCTCAGGTGGTGCTGATGTGATATGGGATCTGAGTTTAGAATCCAAGGAAGATTACCCTCCTTGGCCTCTAGTTGACCAGAGTTATCTAGCTGACCAGAGTTATCTAGCTGACCAGAGTTGCTCTCTTGTTATCCAGAGGCCCTCTTTCCCTTTCACATTCTGCTCTCTCTCCTTCTGCACCTTCCTCCTCTCCTCCCTCCACTTCTGCTCCTCCAGATCCCAAACCCTCCTCCATCGATTCTCCTAAAACTCCAAATGGTCAGTTGCCACTAAAGTCCCTCTGTCCCATGAACAAGATTTGTGGACAAATGTTGAATTTAAGCTTGGACTGAGCTGAATCAAGAGCTGCAATTAAAGATTTCCCTAAACCCAGCAGGGACCAGCAAACACTTATAGAAGATTAGAGATTTCTTGTGAGTGCAAAGGGCTCAGATTGACCTGATGCTACAGACCAAATCTTACGGTCGCCTCAAATTCATGTGTTAAAATCTAATTCCCTATATGATGGGATTTGGAGGTGAGGCCTTGGAAGGTGATTAGATTATGAAAGCAGAGACTGTATGAATGGGATCAGTGTCCCTATCAAAGGGACTGCTGAGAGCTCCCTCATCTCTTCTGTCATGTGAGGACACAGTAAAAAGATGGCAGTCTATGAACAAGGAAGGAAGCCCTCACCAGACACGAAACCTGCTGACCAGTTGAGATTGGATTTTACCATCTCCAGAAGCATGAGAAATGAATTTGTTTCTCTGCTACCTAGTGTAGTGCATTATCTTTTGGCACCCAGATTGGCTAAAGTACCAACGTATCAACTTGTACATGTAATTTTTGAAACTCTGATGCCAAATCTTTGATGGCAACAGGTGATTGATCTGCTGGAGGAATGGGCTGACATGATCCCTCTTTCCACAATAAACCAGAGAGTAAAAACAAGCAAAGTAGGTCAAGGTCTTCTAAAAGCCGTACCTGAAAGGTTTCCAGTAACAGTTGATTAGATGGTAATTCAATCACACAAACAACCACAGCAAAGAGACACAACTATCAGAGATTTTCAGGATAGCCTCTAAAACAACATCTGACAACATCAGGGAGTTAAAGAATACATGAAATTTCAAAAAGTCAAACTTTATTTAAATGTCATTGTAGAAACTTGTAATTTTAACACTATGGATAAATTCTAGGGCAGGTGGTGGCATGGCATGGCGAATTTGGAGCACAAGTGCTGAGTTTCAAAGCTTCGGTTTTGATACCCTTTGGAGATGCCCCCTGGCCTCCTCACCCCTGCCCACCTGTCAAGAAGAGCCTGTCCTGGGCATCACCTCAGGGACAAACAGCCCAGAAGCCCAGTTGAGCGCAGACCTCCAAGGCTGGAGGAAGAAGCTGCCTCTGGGAGCAGGAGGAGCTGCTGGAACCCCTCCTCCCAGGCTTCTTTTCCTGCTCTCCAGCGCCTCTTGCAGGCAGGCAAACAACCCCAGCAGGAGCAGCAGCAGGCCCTTCAGCTGCAGGGCTGCAGCTCTGCCGAATGACAGAAGCCTCTCTCTGGTGAGTCAGAGGAGCGCAGGCCATATACCCGGGTCTCTGCCTCCATGTCTCCCACTGTGCCCAGGACTGAGCCCAGCATGGGAGATGCGGGCTGGGGCCGTGCTGGCCACCCGCTGTCTTCCACCTCTTGCTCCAGCCATGCTTTCAGCTCCAGGGCTGAGGCCAGTGGCTAGAGCAGGTCTCACGATGCCAGGTAGCTCCTCACTGGGCTGGTCCTTGGCAGGACCAGGACAGGGGCAGGAGGGACTTGGACCTGCCTTTAGCTCCAGTTCTGTCCCTGAAGGGGGCTCTTCCCCTGGTGCTGGCACTGGCTCATCAGCTGGTGCTGGAAGTTCCTGTATTGCTGCACATGCAACAGGAGCTGAGAAAGAAGAAAGACTCACCAACGTCAGTCACTGTCCACTGGAATTTTCACACACAGAATCAACCTCGCTGAATTTAAGGTATTCCAGCCCGAAAAGGCTGCCCCTGCAAAGGCTCATAGACTATAGGCCACCTCACCGTGTGCCTGTGCCTCGATGAACTCCAGAGGCTCCAGCTGGACAAGGACAATGTGCAGATGTGGCCCCAATGGGATCAATGGCCCCAAATGGCCAGAGGTGCCTGGAGTGAAAGATGAGTGAGGTATTGCCCCTCACAAGAGGGCTTGAGCTGCGGGGGTCCGCCCGCACACCCTGACCCAAATGACACATGAATAAAATGTACACTGACACACAGTTATTCTGCTTTGCCAGTCCTGCTGAGTGTCCCCCGCCTGCACACCAAGAGAGGTTTGTCACTGCAGCCGGCCCTGAGCAGCTCGCACTGCAGGCATTTATTTAGTATAGAACTTACAACGGAAGCTTTGAGTAAATACTCCTGTGGATAATTAACATTGTTGAGAGTAGTTCTACCAATGATTAAAGCTCAGGTGCCATGGTTTAAAGTAAATACCATTGGGGGCAATTTCCCGGGTCTACCTCCCCCCTCCTCCCCAAGAGGACCATCTGGCTCAAAGGTTAGTTAATGGAAGTAGGGTAAACAGACTTAACTGGGGAAGCCTCTATTGTCCCTAGCATTTACCCCATGAGCTAATGCTCTAAGGTAAGAAGCGGCTGCCTTCAGCCTGTTCCATTATTACAAGCTATGTAACCTTTCCGCCTTCCAAAAGGTTTGTGACTATTCCCTATAACTTTCCCTAATATTTCCCTTTAATATTTCTGCCACCATCCTGAGTGAATCCCAACAGATGAGCCTGCTTCGGCATTGTGGGAAAAGGCTCTCGCTCTGGGCCCTCCTGAAGCAGGGGCCTCAAGATGTGCGGATGCAGCATGAGAACATCTTCCCCTCCTGAGCGTCTCCCACCGAGGGAGCTGGCTGCGGGGCTGTCCCTGGGATATGGGTGCCTGATTACCAGAGTTCTAAGTTCAGTTAGAGTCCATCACCAAGGAAGTGAAGTCACTTCTTTAAGTTTCCGTATCCTTGGCTCCTTCCTTCCATAAAACCTACTCAGAACTCTCTGGGCTGCTGGCTGCTCATCCTCCTCCCAGGTCAGCTCCTCACCTGTACACAGGTAAGTCCACCCAGTGCCTGCTTGTACACCTGTGCCTGATGTGCACCTGGGGCCTAGGAATCCACTTAGGGCCTGCGATCCAACAGGAGCCTAATGTTGATTAAAACTAATTTTGATTATTCCTATGGAGAAGGAAAGGCCTTCTAACAACAAGCAGCAGAGTTCCACATCAAATATGTAAAAATGATCAAAATCTTGTAAAAGTATCTTAATTTTAATCACTGAAATGTTAACTTTTTGATAAATATTTAAGGTTATAATGAAAAATGAAACAATACTAATAAAACAACAGTTGCAGGAAATGCTATTGAGTTTGGTTGTTTGTGGTTTGAACACTGAAAGGTCCCACCTAGTTATGGTCATAATTTCCTACCTTAATCTTCTTGTTCTTATGAGTAATAGAAAAAACACAATGACAATGATGGTGATGATGGTTCAAATACACAACTGAAGTTTAGCGGCAGAAACATCAGGTGCTCCCAATTACAATGCAGCTGTTCTTACTGGGGTGAGGAAAAAAAATCTTGTTTTCAATATATACGGGAAGCAGGAGTGCATGTAGATATGACTGCATTTCTCTGGACTTATGTTTTTCACAGAAGAGCTACAGTTTATCCTGCACTCTCCATTCTGTGATCAAAAACCATGGAACAGAGAAGAGCATTTCAACCTGAGACTCAATTATAAGAATTGCGTGTGCCCCACCTCCCTGCAACCATATATGCCACCTCTCTGTGCTGAGCCAGAGGGGTTCACATATGGCACAGACTGAGGCTGGACTCAATAGTCCTTACCCTCGCAGGTGACAGGCGTTCTGGGGTCACTTGGAGGAGGGAGGCTCCTGGGCTCTGTCTTCTCCACCAGCAGGGGGCAGCACAGCTGCAGACAGAAGAGAGGCTGAGGCTGCCCAGAAGGAGCCTAAGAGCGAGGCCAGCCCTGAAGGCTCAAGAGGTGTCGAAGGATCAGTCCTCAATTTGGAAGTCCAGTAAAGTGCATCCTATCCCCTCGGGCTGCAGTAACTCCGTCCTGACTGTAAGACTCACACAGCGTCAGTCAGGACATTGACAGGAGCCCAGGGACAGTGAGAGCCTCACCTGGGAAATGCAGCTGGAGGTGCCTGGGCCCGGGTGTCAGCCCGGGCAGCTTCCACAGGGCTAGGATTCCCTGGGAGACACCCCGAGGTCGAGGTGCTCTAGGAGGGGGCCACAGTTTGAGAAGACAGGGTTTCCAGGGCCTGAGCCCTTCACCTAGTATTGCTGCCTGAGCCTTCTGCCACTCTCATGGTCTTGTCCCTCTCTGATCAACAGCATTCTGGGGAGCTGAGCCCTCAGTCCTGGGAACTTCCAGAGACCCCCCCACCCCTTCTCCCTCTGCCTTTCCTTCCAGCTCCAGGCATACTCTGACTCAGGGGGCAGCTCCTGTGCTCAGGGGAGTCTCAGGTGGGTGGGGTGGTGCACTCAGGACCCTGGCTCCAGGACATGGCATTTCCAGCCTCCTTGGGGAGATGCTCTCCACAGGGAAGGGGATTCTCACCTGCTTCAGGCCAGAGCTCTGGCCACCAGGTGGTCTTTGGTTCAGTGACAGGATACACCTCATTGCAGGAACCAAGGACCACCCACCCTGCAGACCCCACACCCTGTCCAAAGGCTGTGTCCTTGGGATGCTCACAGAGACCATGGGGCTTAAAGTTGAATTTCCCACCAATATTTCATGTAAACTTGTAAAAAGCACAAGAAAACCACACTGGACTGAGAACTCTGGTGCTATTTTGGTGCTTTTTACAAGTTTACATAAAATATTGACTGGAAAAATAAACAATGGCAGAGCTGAGGATGGCAATGGCTGGTCTACTGTGGGGATGGGGATGGCCTAAAAGGATCAGCACCATTGGTGAAATGAGATCAGACGTCCTGATGACTCCACATGGGTGACTGGCTCCTTAAATGACTCAACTATTCTCACTGAAATACTTAAAAAGTGTCCTAATGACACAATCCATCATTTAGATGAAATGACCAGGATGGGACATTTCCTCCAGCCAGGAAGACTGTGGACAAATTCATGAACTGGGCTGGCCCAGTTCACCTGGATCTGAGAACCCCTGGATCTGAGTCCCTCCAGCCCTCCAGGCAGACTCTAAAGAGGGAGCGTTAAGAGTGGATTCGGAATTAGGTGACCAGGATGTATTGGGGTGTGGGGACTCAGCTGTGACTTAGGGAAATGGGGCCTGATTGAATCATCAGACTGAGGTAGACATCATCAGTTGGGCTCTAGATTTCCATAGGTCATGACAAGCCAGTCCTTGGCCTGAATATCCTGGATCAGTCCCCAGAACTGCCCAGCTTAGGCTCAAGTCATTCTCCACAGAAAAACCAGTGGAGTGGACACTGTAGGATCTGCCCAGATTCCTTCTTCTGAGCTCACCCACCCAGCACTGCTGGGAGCTTGTGGCAGCTGAGAGCTTTGCCTTCCCTGGGAACTGCGGCTTAGTGCAGAAAACTGCCTCCTCCAGGTTTATGCCCTTCCTCAGCAAGGTTAGGTTTCACGACTGCCTGAGGCCAAGTTCTCAAGACTCTGCCTCAATATAGGAGGAACTGAAAATCCTCCCAGCTCCACAGCTCCCTGTAGGAAAGACTTGAGACCTCAGTATGGGTCAAGGTCTCCTGCCCAGTGTTGCCTCCCTCACATCCTCTGTGCATGAATTCCTCATCTCAGAGTCTGCTTCCAGGGAACCCAAATTAAGATCCCCAGCCATCCCCAACATGGGCCATGAGGGACCTCAGGAGGCCACTGCACACTGGAAAGCACCCGTTTATTCCTAAACTAGCACCATGAGTATCCAAATGCCCAATAAGAGCTGAGTGTTTCTTGCCTTTATATGGAATGAGAAGGGAGCCTGACTCGCCAGGTGCTCTGGGTTCTGAGGGAGAGTTGGAGTCAGATCTCCCTGCAGGGAAACCCAGGGCAGGAGGAGCAGCCTCACCCCATGCAGGGACCACAGATGCACCCACAGGGTGAGCTGCAGGATGGACACTGCCCACCTCCACCCTCCACATCCTGTGCAAAAAATCATTCTTTCCACCCCTCCTTCAGCCTATCAAAGTTGACACTTAAAAAGCCACCACAGCCCACCCTTGTCAACAGGACACCCATTCACATCTCCATCAGCCACACAATCTCCACAGATTCTTCCAAAAATAATAACAATAGCCATGCAAAGTATATGATACATATCATAAATAATTGTACTTAGATATATGAAAATGATACTCTTTTTGATATGCTAAGTAAATAAAATATATTATTTAAACTCATTGGCTTCTTCTCTTTGTATTTATAACATGATGACTAGACAGTGGGATTCCTATGAGGCTCACATCATATTGTGATTGAACAGGGCTGGTCTGCACAGCTTCAGGTTACAGGGGCTGTGGAGTGACCTGGTGCAGGAAGCCCCATCTCCATCCATAGGACATCAGTGTGAACCCAGGCAGAGGCGCTGGTATAAGACAGATGAGAACACAGGTGTGAACCACCTGCTTGTGCAGGGGACTGAGCCTTCACTTTGAGCCAAAGAAGTTTCTTTTCCTGTCTTCAATCCTGAACAAGAGGGCTTTCTGGATGTCTTTTTGTTTTCAGGTTTGTGCCCCTTCAGGTTTGGGGCTGTCTGGAGTCCCAGCCAGGGGACAGTGAGGAAATCCAGGAGTCTCACACTGACTCTGTTGCATTTCATCTGCTGGGGCCCCTGTCTGCATCTGCCTGGCTGTGAGCCTCAGCCAAGCTCACCTGCACCCTGAGCAGTGAGCACAGCACCTACACCATTGAACGGTATCAACAGAGACCAAGGAGGTCCCCCCAGTGTATAATGGAGGTTAAGAGTGATGGCAGTGACAGCAAGGGGAACAAGATCCCCAGTCACTTATTGGGCTCCAGGCTTATCTTCAACCTCCAATCTGAGGATGAGGCCGAGTATTACTGTGGAGAGAGCCACATGTTTGATGGTGAGGATGGGTGAGTCACAGTGACACAAAGAAGTGAGGCCAAAACATACCCCCTCGCCTTCCTCTTCAAGGACTGAGAGTGAGAAGCCCTATGTCATCTCCATTGACCCTGAGAATGTTGACTCTCCCCCTTGCAAATTTCATCGTCTCACATGTCCTCCCTCAAGACACCCCTAGGCAGAGGCAGATGCAGGCCACGATTGAGGCCATTTTGATAACTCACATCATTCTGTTTCCACCACACCAGCCTGTGGGGACCACGCTGGGAGAGACCAGAACAGCCCAGGCAGGAAAAGGGCCCTGAAAGAGGGGCCGGCTGAGATGACTGCATCCAGTGAGTGCCATTGCACCCTGTGCCCCTGCCTGAGGGGACTGTCATGGGGCTCTGCCTGAGGAGGCAACATGGATCTTGATATGTCCCCAGCCATTTATGAGAACTGTAGTTGTGTGCATCCTCATTAACACTCAATATTATTGTCAGCTTTTGTTTAAAGTCACTCTAATAGATCTGTAGCGATTCTTATTAATTTTTTAACTTGTATTTTCTTAGTAACATCAGGCTGAGCATCTTTTCAGGTGCTTGTTACCTGTATATCTTCTTTGGTGAAAAGCTTAATCAAATCTTCGTCTATTTTTAAAATTTACTTTTCCCCACATTCCCCTTCATGCAATATTTTTCAAAACTGGTGAATAAATGAAAGTTTTGCTGACATTTAAAAACTCACAGAATTGTTCACCAACAGACTGTGGCTATTAGAAGGGTAAAGGATATCCCTAGACAGAAGGAGAGTGATGTCACATTGAAATGTGAATTTACACAAAAAAGTGAAAACATCAGGCTGGGCCCAGTGGCTCATGTCTGTAATTTCAGCACTTTGGGAGACTGAGGCAGGAGTATTGCTTGAGCACAGGAGTTTGAGGCTGATGTGAGGTATGATCCTACCACTGCAGTCCAGCCTGGGCAACATATTAAGAATCTGTCTCTATTAAAAAAAAAGGAAATTAAAAAATTAAACATCAGATACGGTAACTACATAGATACTTGTGAAAACCTCTGTATTATGTTAATGCCAATAAAATACAGTTCACTGATCAAAGATAAAGTAATAAAATACATTGTGATTTATAATGAAAATAAGGGCAAGTTATATGACAAAGAGCGCAAAAGCTGTGGTGAGTGAAGAACCTGCTACCAAGGTCTCATATGGGAATGTGTAACAACTGCAGGTAGATTTTCATAAGATCTCTATATACATAAACCCTAAAGTAGTCATTAAATCAAACTTTTTGATCAAAAAAGAATTAGAGCTAATAAGCTATATTAGGGTTATCCACAGAAACAAAATCGATAAGATACATATGTGTGTATAACATACATATGTGTATATACACATGCATGTATGTGTATATATTGAGAGAGAGAGAGAAACTTAACAGAAGAAATTGGTTCATAGGATTATCACGTCTGACAAGGATAAAAATCTCGGGCAGGCTGAAGGCTGGAAATTCAGGTAAGAGTTGATGTTGCAGTCCTGAGCCTGAATTCAGCAAGACAGGACTTAAGAAATCCTCAGTGTTTGCTCTAAACACTTTCCTTTTTTTTTTTCTTTTTTTTTTTTTTTTTTGAGACAGAGTCTCACTCTGTCACCCAGGCTGGGTTACAGCGGTGCGATCTCAGCTCACTGCAATTGCCGCCTCCCAGCTTCAAGTGATTCTTGTGCCTCATCCTCCCAGGCAGCTGGGATTACAGGTGTGAACCATCACACACATCTAATTTTTGTATTTTTAGTAGAGACCGGGTTTCTCCATGATGACCAGGCTGGTCTCGAACTCCTGGCCTCAAGTGATCCTCCTGCCTCCTTGGCCTCCCAAAGTGCTGGGATTACAGGTGTGAGCCACCAGGCCTGGCCTGCTCTATACACTTTCTACTCATTAATGAGGCCCACCACATTTTGATGAGTAATCTGCTTATACAAAGTCTACTGAGTTAAATGTGAGTCACATCTGGAAAATATCTTCACATAAACTTCTATGTTTGTATTGGACAAAATCAACCTGGAACCACATCCTAGTCAATGTGCCACTTAAAATTAACCATCACTTAAGCCAGCATGAAGATAGAAAGGAATCATTTTTTAAAACAATCAAAAACAGAGACAGAGAAAGGGAAAGAAAAACAGGGAACATATCCATAGACTGTATTTTTTAAGTTATTTTTTGAGGTTTTCTATTGTTTTCCTGTTTTCTATTTCATTGATATTTGGCTCTTAACTATATTAATAACTTTTCTCTATTTAAATTGAATTTCAATGCTCTCCTTTTCCTTAGATTTATGAGGTAGCACCTTAGTTTATTTTAGATCTTGCTTCTTTCCACTGCCAAACATTCAATCCAATAGATTTATTTAAAACTACTTACTTATATCCATTTTTAAAATTTAAATACATTGTGTTTTTGTGTTTAAAAAGTTCAGTATTTTCTAATTTTGTTGTGATTTTTGTCTTTGACTTATGAAATATGTAGTTTCATCTTCCTTCATTTCCAAAAAATTGAAGATTTACCACAGCTCATCATGTATCAATTCCATTTAATTAGTTAATTCTGCATTAAATCATACCGTGCATGAGCTTCATCTTTTCAAATTTGTTAATATTTGTTTTGTGGCCTAGAATAGGAAGTATCATGAAAAATGTTCCCTGTGTATTTGAAATAGCAATGTTTATTCTGCCGTTGTGGGTGTAGTTTTCTACAAATTTAATTAGCCTAAGTTGGCTATTAGTTCAAATATATATTCCTACTGTTTTTTTGTGTATTTATTTTGTAGGTCTGTGACAGAGAGCTATTGAAATGAACAACACTAATTGCAGAATTTCCCATTGCTTCTTTTGAGAGAGGAAAATTTCCAGTCATGGTTCTTAATACCTTTATTCTCCTGACAAAAGGTCGCCCATGTTTTTCCAATACTAATCAAGGAAAAAAAAAAAAAAGGCAGAGTTAAAGCCACACTCATGGATGCCACGGGAACAGTGGGTGACCACATGATGTCCCTCCACTGGTTCAGTGGATTTAGCGAGACATTATATTTTGGCTTTTAAACATCATAAATCTGGCTAAGACATCCATGAACAAATTTGAAGACATACACATTGAATAAAATATGAAAATTAAAAGAAAGGTAACTGCATATGTAAAACATTGCTATCACAGCACCTGACTCATGGGAAATGGATAAAAAGTATTATAAATTCAATTACATTTACTTACACATTAAACAAATATGAATTTAAACCAATTCACTGAACTGTCTCATATACTATTTAGGTGACGGAGATTGATTGGTGCACAAAAAAGACAAGAATACCTGCTCTCAGGGTGACATCATGGAAGATGGTGGAGCAGGAAGCTCTAGCAAATGGTCCCTCCTGTGAAATTACTTGAAGTAGCAAGAGTCATGAAATTAACTCTCATAAAACAATAGAATCTTGTCCCACATTTGCAGTATTCAGGGATGTGCCGATGAAGAGAGAGACATAAAATAATCCCTGTCAGGTCAATTTCTGGCCGTGGAAATAATTGAACGAAAGATCACTCTGACAAGGAAGCTGGTCCTTACCAAAATATTCTGGAAATGTCACTACGCAATTGAATAACAGCACCTTTCAGCAAGCAACATCAGCCAAGGCAGAGAAGAGAGACAATCTGATTTTGAGAGTGACAATATCATAACATCCAAAATATCCAGATCTCAAGAAAAGTTTACAAAGCAGACAAACGTAAAAGAAAGCACGACCCACTAAAAGGAAAGAAATACATCAACTGCATGCATTCCTGAGGAAGCACAGGCATTGCACGTGCTACACAAATACTTCAAATGAACTGCCTGTATGTGCTCAAAAAGCAAAAGGACTCCATGGAAACAGAACTAAAGGAAAGCAGGGAAATGATGTTTGAACAAACATGAAATACCAATAATGACAAGTTTTATAAAGGAACCAAGCAGAAATACTGAAACTGCAAAGTTCAATAGCTGAAATCAAAATCTCTCCAGAGGAGTTAAGTGGTGGTGTGAGCAGACAGAATAATTGGTGAACTTGAAGATACATCATTGAAATTACACAGGACGAACATAAATTTTTTTAAAAGAAAGAATAAATGAAATGAACAAAGCCTAAGAGACATATGAGACAACATCAAGCACATCAATATTGCTTTATGGGAGTTTCAGAAAGAGAAGAAAAATAGGAAAGGAAAAATAAAATACATAAAGAAAAATAGCTCAAAACTTCTAAGTTTGATGAAAGATTAGAATCTATACTTTCGAGGAGCTCAATAAACTCCAAGTAAGTTAAACTGAAATCTGCAGTGAGACAAATTCTGATCAAAGCATCAAAAGCCAAATACAAAAGGAAAGGTGTAAATAGTAACAAAAGGAGAGTTGGGGTAGCTAAAGTAATTTCAGACAATACAGGCTTCAAGTTAAAAATGCTTACAAGAGACAAAGAAAGGCGTTATAACTGATGAAATAATCAACTAGTCAAGAAGATAGAATAATTATACACCAAGGGATAGCACTTCAAAATACATAAAGGAAGACCAATTCGAAAAAAAAAAATGTAGATCTATAATATAACTTGGAGACTTCACTTCTCCACTTTCATTGACCATCTAGGCCGGGCATGGTGGCTCATGCCTGTAATCCCAGCACTTTGGGAGGCTGAGGCGGGTGGATCTCGAGGTTAAGAGATCGAGACCATCCTGGCTAACACGGTGAAACCCTGTCTCTACTAAAAATACAAAAAAAAAAAAAAAAATTAGCTGGGCATGGTGGTGGGTGCCTGTAGTCCCAGCTACTCGGGAGGCTGAGGCAGGAGAATGGTATGAACCCAGGAGGCGGAGCTTGCAGTGAGCGGAGATCATACCACTGCACTCCAGCCTGGGCGACAGAGCAAGACTCCATCTCCAAAAAAAAAAAAAAAAGATAATAAGAGAGGAGACACAAATAAGTAAAATCAGAAATTTGGGACAATAGTACAAAGCTTATGGAAATTTAAATTATAATAGAAGAACACATAAGCAATTGTATGCCAAATCTTAGAAGATATGGACAAATTCATAGTAAACACAGATTGCCAATCTGACTCAAGAAAAAAGAGAAAAAAATCAACAGAAACATAGAAAATAAGGGAAGTAAATCAGCAATGGAAACTTCCCAAAAAAGAAAAACTCAAAACCAGATGGCCTCACTGGTAATTCTGCTAAATTTAAAAAGGAATTGATATCAACCATAATCAATCTCTTCCCAAAATAGATTAGGAGGAAGTACTTCCCAGCACATTCGAAGACCCTAGCATTAGCCTGACACCAAAGGCAAACAAAGATAGTATTAAAAAAAACTAAAGGCTAATATTCCTTAAGAATAAGCATGCAAAAATCCTCAACAAAACAAAAGCAAACCAAATCCAACATTAAGGGGAATAAAGGATTTCAAAGATGGTTCTACATAAGAACACGAATCAATGTAATACATATTAACAGAGTGACAGAAAAAGTGTATGATCATCTGAGTAGATGCAGAAAAAGTGTTTCACAAAATTCACATTTTCCTGATTAAAAAAAAACAACTCAGCAAACTCGGAATAGAAGGAAACTTCTACAAACTAATAAAGGACCTTTATCTAAAGCCGCAGTGTACATCACATTAAATAGTGGAAGAGTAGAAGCTTCCCTACTACGAGGGACAAAACAAGGACTCCTGCCTTCACAACTATTATTTGACTTTTGTACAGAAGTTTTAGTCAAAGCTCTTAGGCAAAGAAAGAAACAATAGGTATCTAGAATGGAAATGAAGGAGTAAAATCATCCCTATTTGCACAGAACCCCATTCTAAATGTACAATATCCCAAAGAATACACGCACAGAAAAACTAACAAAGTGAATAAACACATCGAACAAAGTTTCAAGGTACAGGAACAACTCCTTGACTCGCCACAACTTTTTTCTGTTATCCTGGGCATTAGTTCTCTTGGCCTCAATGTCATCTTTAAAACTGGGACGCTTATACTGCAGTTAAGAAATTCTTTTCTAAAAAAAGAAAAAAATCCAAGAAGACACAAAAAGAGCCTGTTAGTTAAAGATGCAATAAGCGAATCTCAGAGGGTGGACACAGGTTGGTGGGGTCCTCTCCATCTCTGGGGGCATTTTCTGGAGTGTGGGAATGCGTGTTCCCAGATGTATTAGCAAGATACTCGCAATTTTCCCAAAACAACAGACAAGGATAGTGTAGAAATCCTCCCACCACAAATTGTGAACAGTGTGTGATGAAATAAAAATAATAGTCATAGAAAAAGATGGCGATGATGATGATAATGACTTAAGTACACAACTAAGGTTTAGTGATAGAAACATCAGGTGTTCCCAAATTCAATGCAGCTTTTCTTATAGAACGGGGGCACCAGTCTTAGTTCCCATATATTTAGGAATTGAGGGTCCCCATGAGGTGTCGCTGCATTTCTCTGGACTTTTATGTTTATCACAGAAGAGCTACAGCTTACCCTGCACTCTCCAGCCTGCAATCAAAAATCATAGACCAAAGAACATTTCAGCACAAGACTCCATTATGGGAATTGCACCTCCCCACCTTCCTGAAACCATATACACGACCTTTCTGTGGTGACATGAGAAAACCACAGTGGATCACACTGGACTCCTTTGTCCCCACCCTCCCAGATGACAGGTGCTGTGGGGTCACCCAGAGAAAAGTTCTCCTAGGCTCAGTCTCGTCCACCAGCAGGGGGCAGCAGAGCTGCAGCCAGGAGCAGCCAGAGGCTGGGGCTGCCCGGGTGGAGCCTAAGGGGTAGGCAGCCCTGGGAGGTCTACAGGTGTCCAAGGTTCAGTACTAAGATTGGAAGTCAGGACAGTCCATCCTATTGCTTCTGGTTACAGCGACCATGTTCTGAGGGTCAGACTCAAACAGCATCACCCAGGACACTGACAAGAGCCGGGGAACAATGAGAGCCTCACCTGGGAAATGCAGCTGGAGGCACCTGGGCCCAGGTGTCAGTCTGGGCAGCTCCCACAGTGCTGGAATCCCCTGGAAGATGCCCCAATGTTGAGGTGCTCTAGGAGGGGGACCAGTATGAGAGGATGGGGCTCCCAGGGCTCAAGTCCTTCACCCAGGATGGCCGCCTGAGCGTCCTGCCACTCTCAGGGCCTTGCCCCTCCCTCTCCAGCAGTGTCCTGGGGAGCTGAACCCTGTCCTGGGCCCTTCCAGGGATGCCTGACCCCTCCTCCCTCTGCCTTTCCTTCCAGCTCGAGGCTGACTCTGACTCAGGGGGCAGCTCCTGTGCACAGGTGAGTCTCAGGTGGGTGGGGTGGCACATTCAGGGCCCCGGTTCCTGGGTGGGGCATCCCCAGCCTCCTGGAGATGCTCTGCAGAGGGAAGGGGATTCTCACCTGATTCAGGCCGCAGCTCTGACCACGAGGCTGTCCTTGGCTCAGTGACAGAGTCTGCTGCATTGCAGAGACCAGGGACCACCCACCATCCAGAGCTCACACTCTGTGCAAAGGCTATGTCCCTGGGATGTTTGCAGAGACCACTGGGCCTAAAGTTGAATTTCCCATCAATATTTCATGTAAACTTGTAAAAAGCACCAGAAAAACACGCTGGACTGAGAACCCCAATGCTTTTCTGGTGCCTTTTTCAAGTTTACACAAAATACTCATAGGAAAAAATAAATAAATAATGGAAGAGCTGAGGATGGCAATGGCTGATCTATGTGGGGATGAGGGATGGCCTAGAAGGCGCAGCACCGTGACTGAAATCAGAGCAGATGTCCAGATGACACCACAAGGGTGTGGGGTTGCTTAAATGAACCACCTACTCCTAATAAATAATTAACAAATATCCTGATGACACAGTACATTATTTAGATGAAATGACCAGGATGGGACTAAGTAATTCTGGGGGACCCAGAGAGGAGATGAAGGAGAGGGAATATGGTGGGTCCTTTGTCCACCTGCTGCTGAGTCAGGTTTCATCAATGATCTCTCAGCAGGGCCAAACTCAGCCCCAAGCCAGGTTCCTAGAAGGCCCGCAGCCCTGCTGAGCCTGGCCCAGGACAGACCACAGGTCAGAGAGGTTTGGGACAGTGGTCATATGGCCAGTCCCCAGGAAGGTGACTGTGATCACAGGCCTCAGAGGTCGAGGCTAATTTTCGGACCAAAGACCCAACTCCTTCTTCAGTCATCTGTGCTGCCCCCACAGCTAGTTTGAGTGACATCCTTCAATGAGGAGTCCCAGAGGATAGAAATTTGCATGAACACCAAGCACTTACTGCCCCGTAGGGCCTGGGAAGGAATAAGAGAGGCCTGAGGAGCCCAGCTGTGCTGTGGGCTCAGGAGTCAGAGCTCTCGGTGTCTCACCATGGCCTGGACCCCTCTCCTGCTCCCCCTCCTCACTTTCTGCACAGGTGCTGCTCCCAGGCCCTGCCCCAGGCTCAGTCCCCATAGACCCCAAGTTGGCCCTGCCCTGAACCCTGTGCAAAGCCCAGACACAGCTTCAGGGTGGGACCCCTGGGAATGGGCTCTTGATCTTCAAAAGCCCCCTCTCCTGTTTTCCTTGCAGGCTCTGCGGCCTCCTATGAGCTGACACAGCCACCCTCGGTGTCAGTGTCCCCAGGACAGACGGCCAAGATCACCTGCTCTGGAGATGCATTGCCAAAAAAATATGCTTATTGGTACCAGCAGAAGTCAGGCCAGACACCTGTGCTGATCATCTATGAGGACAGCAAACGACCCTCTGCGATCCCCGAGAGATTCTCCGGCTCCAGCTCAGGGACAATGGCCACCTTGACTATCAGTGGGACCCAGGTGGAGGATGAAGCTGACTACTACTGTTACTCAGCAGACAGTAGTGGCAATCATAGCACAGTGACACTGACAGATGGGGAAGTGAGACACAAACCCCTTCTTCATCTATTTTACCCTCTCCCTCCAGCCCCAGGACCACTGTGGACCAAGCCATAAGCAGGTCTGGCAGAGTCCACCTGGTTAAGAGATCCCTAAGCTGCCTTTCCCTCCACTCCTCTAGGCAGACTTTGCAGGAATGAGTCAGGAGTGGATTTGGGCCTGGCAGGGCCAGACTGTCCTGTGTTTCCTTGCCCACGGTTTGAATTGTGAATGGAGAGTATGAGTGGAAAGACAGACACAGCGGGACATCCATGCAGGCATGAAAAGCCCAGAGCGACAGGGTAAACTTTCGGCTCTCAGTTCAATGCAGTCTTTGTTTTATCTCTTGGAAGAAGCATTTCTCCAGTGCAACTAAGACTCTAGACTCACAGAGCCCGAGGTTGTGGGGGAGGACATTAAATTTTGCTAATGGATCACTAAGGACATTTTTGAGTGGAGCCACTACAATTTATTCCTTGATTCCTGGATTCATGGATCCTGACTGTGGGAGAAATAGTACTGCATATTGGGCACTGCTGCACAGCGCATGCCCCATCCTCAAAGACATTGCCCAACTCTACATGTTTTTGCCATCCTGCTGCCACAGTAACTGAGCCTTCAAGCAGACACTAAGCCATTCATATAAGCCAGATGCCACAGAATATTGGTGAAGATGGTAAGACACTTGAATGCCATGAGGATGGGCCCATGGTTGCTGTTTATTTGTTGTGATATGAGTTCCTTGGTCAAAGCCCCATGTGGAATACCATCATGGTGGCTGAAGCCTTCTGTAATCCAGAGATAAAAGGTTTGGCAGAAGCACTGTAGTCAAAGAAAGCAAATCCCTATCTATACTAAGTGTGTATTCTGGCAAGAGCAAAGAGCTATCCCTGCCATGAAGGAACAGCTTTAATGAAATTAATATCAACCAGGCATCCTATAGGGATCTTCCTGTTGGTCTTTACTGTTGGCAGATGGTCACTCAGCAGTAGCTACAGCCAGGTCAGCTCTAGTGAGTGGTAGTCCACTTTGATGAGCCCATGGACAGCCTCCTTTTCTGCAACCATAGGGCATCTGTTATTGAGCCAATTGGGCAATGACGGCAGGGGTTGGGGCAGACTGCCAGGCGTCCAGAGAGTCACCCATCCTACCAACCTGTTTAGCAAAATCAATTCCTTCTCATGTCAGACTTTACAAAATATTCACATAGGAGATAAACATCCTCATGCTTTCTCTTGCTCACACACCTCTCCCGCAGACACAGCTGTGATCAATATTCTGATTGTATTTCCTGTGTCCCTGAACATCCTTGATCATCTGCCAAGTCCCTGAGTCACAGCCCATGAATTAGGAACCTCTGCCCATCTCTCTTTGCAGATGACATGAACCAGGTACACTGCTCTAAGTTCTGCCTTAAGGAGAGTGTTCCTCCGCCACTGCTGTTCAGGGAAGCCCAGAGGCCAGGTGGGATACTAGCACCGTCCACAGCAGGGATGGCTGCATGTCCTGCAGAAACCTCTGTAACCCCAGCCTAAGTGCCTCCTCCTAGGCAGCTGGTCCCAAGGAGCCCCTCAGGAGGCCAAGGCTGTAAGGTGAGAGGACGGCCACGGGGCAGAAGTTGGCCCGTGTCTATTTGGCCGCCTCTTCATGCAACCTGTTTGTCCCTTGTGACCTGATCCATCAGTTCTCAGGTAAAGCCCGGCCATGTGATGGGGAGACCGTTGTAAATGGCCACCTCAGACTGTGGGTCAGATAACACCCAGCTCATTGGCAGTTTGTGTCCCGTGGTGAGCTCTGTGGCCACAGTCACAAAGAGCCCCTGCTGAGGCCCAGGAGCCCCCCCAGTCCTTCTCTAATGGAGCTTTCCGCTCATTTAGAAAAATAACAATGGGGAGGTTGCTCGCCTACCTCAGGTCTAGGGTCACTAGGGCCACCTAGACCACATCCATAATCTTGTCTGATTATTCTGATTCCTTGTTGGCTCAGCTATGCATTAGTGTAACCAAGCCACAGTGTCTTAGGCACTAAAATGCCACTACTTGGCCCCTGCCTACCCTGGGATCCTGTCAACCACATCTTGGTATCCAATTCAGTTTTAGCACCACTAAGAGAAATCTATTTTTATATTGAGAACAGGAAACATTAGTTATTTCAATTGTGGAAATTTTATATGACAATAGTGTGGAAATGTTTTAAAAGACATTTTATGAAGAGTGAAAGACCTTCCATTAAACCACTCAATAAATTGCTCCGTAAATGACCAGCCCAAACCCTGAGTTCAGACCAGGCACTGCCTCGGTGTTGGGACCTTCTGGGAATGGGTCTCTGTCATCAACCCCTCTCTACCCTCCTGTCTGCACAGCCCTGGGCCTCCTACATGCAGGGACAGCTACCCTCAGTGTCGGTGGCCCTAGGACAGATGACCACGATCATATGCTCTGGAGATAACCTCGGAATAAACACGCATTTTGGAACAAGCAGAAGCCAAGCCAGGCCTCAATGTTGGTCCTCTAGTATAACAGCAACCAGCCCTCAGAGACCTCTGCTTAATTTTTAGGCCACAAACTAGCGAACATGGCCACCCTGACCATCGGCAGTGTCCAGGCCAGGGACAAAGCTGACTATTACTGTGCCTCAGATTGTGACAGTGGGGGCAGCTGGCAGGGACTCACAGTGACACAGACAGATGGGGACTTGCAACAGAACTGTCCCACCTTGGCCTGCCTCTCACTCTCACCTGTCCTCTGAGCAGCTGTAGGTCAGGCCTCAGAGTCAGGTGTCTTCTCTGGTCCTAACCTGGCCCCTGCAGGGCTGGAGATTCATAACAGCTTTTCCATACTCTCAGGGTCTACATGTGTTCAATAAAACCTGTACAGGAGGAAGCTCGTTGAAGCTGCAAGGACCTTTTACAGGTTTGTAGAACACATGAGAACTTCAGGAATCCATATAGTGTCACATGGCTCCATGTGTAATCACATGTCACACAGGGAAGGAGAGAGCTGTTTCACAGGGTGCAATCCTACTGGAATTCCTCTTTTCCTTGCATAGAAACAGCTTAGTGGAGGCCGTGTCTCTTCTGGTTTCCTAGATGAGTTGACCCCACATTCTAATGGGGCACCTGAGGCCTGAGAAGGACAGGAGACCCAGCCCCTATGGGCCTCAGGACCTTCCTGTCCTGACATTCCACAGAAACTGCAGAGGAAGTGCAGAACCAACCTTTGATCCCACCTGGGGACTGTCTTCAGGGAACACTGACCTTTCCCAGTCCCCAAATTCCCAGCACCTGTCTGACCTGACCGGGTGTGCCTCCAGCTCCCCGATAGCTTGGATTTTATCTCTGGGCTCTGGGCTGCTTTCTGAGGAGCTCACTAATAAGTCCTTGGTGCCAAGTGCGGGACTTGCCCCTCTGCTCCATATCCCGGGTCTGCAGGCACACGGGGCAGGTCCTGCTAGGTGAGGCTGGCACCCTCTTCCAGGAGGGATCTCTCATCCCAGGCCCCAGGGCCAGGTTCACTGGGCTTTCTTTTCTCACTTGGAATCTCTTAGTCTTTTTGTTTCCTTCTTTAAGAGTACAACAGCTTTTTGATGAAATCATGTGTATACATCAAAGTTAACAGATTACTGTCACAAGCGCATATATATACACATCCTCTTCCTAGATGGGGTAACTGTGGACACTCTGCCATAGTCGCCTTTTGTTTCTGCCTCTCTCTCTCTATCACAAGTGAGAATATTAATAGCACTCTTCTATGCAGACCATAATCATATTCTCCAGTTGCACAAGAATGATTCTTATAGTTGCTTAATTTCCTTGCCTTTCAGGACCCTGAAGTTTCCCATGCTCACATTCGGTTGCCATGTCTCTCTGATCCAACAGTATTCCTTGGAAGCCGAGGCTTATGAAACATTTTGCAAAAAGTTCCACAAGAAAACTCAAGTTCCTGGTGCACAGTTGGACCATGTTCATTGTGTGCAGTAGAACTTTGTTCCAGTGTTGAGTCCATTTTATGTTTTGACCATAAAGGGAAGGGCATATTATGACTTTTGGGGACTGAGTCAATGGAGGAAAGATAGCAGCCGATGATGACCTTATGCACTGACGTGTATGCGGCCAGTGTCTATAAATGGATTTGGAACTTGAAGGAGCTGTTCATTCTGCAGATGGAATTTCCAGTGCCGCATCTCCACCACCCAGCCACTAGCACTCGGCAGGCGCTCTGTAAGAGGAAGCCCTTCACTGCCAAGCAGCCACTACACAGGTGAAGGTGAGGGAGACTTAATAGCTATTAACTCTCAAAACAAACTGAGGAATAAACTTAGGTTCACAAAGTGACTTTGCGGGAACAGCCTGAGGAAGCAAGTTAATTAGTAGCAGAAGGTTTTGCCCAGAGCAGGAGGAATCATAGGATCATGCAGGACCTAGTGATACCATGGTGTGGAGGTGCTGTGAAGCATGGTGACATTCAAGAAAACCTGTTCTCTACAAACACCTACCTACCCACAGGCACAGCAGACACCCCAGCTATGCCAAAGGCTCTGTCTTCCTCTAGGGTAAGAGCCTGGTAGCAACCAGGTATCCTCTGAAATGCAGGTGCCCCATCACTCAGCTCTGCACGACTGAAACAAAAGGAAAACTGCCAGGGAACTTTCCAGAAAACAGTCAACCTGCTTGTGCTGGTGCGTTGATGGTGACCCAGGATCAATGGAAGTAACAGAGCTTAATTTCCCCATGGCTGCATGATGGACACCGGGAGAGAAGTGTGGAGGCCGATTAACCACCACTCTAAGTGGCTTCAGCCCCAGGTAAGGAGGAACAAGTGAGGGGGCTGAGCCCACTTGTGTCTAATCGGTCCCAGCCTCAGCAGCTGCATCCTGGAGACCAACAGGAAGCGTGTGCGCTCAGCCCCTCCCAGGTTGCTGAGCATAACCAAGAAATTTCCCTCTGCACACCTGACGCACCACACACCTGCCCGCACCACACACCTGCCCCCATCTCCTCACTTACAAGATGATATCAAATCAGACACGGACTGGTCTGGGTCCCAGATCCCCTCAGGTTGCCGCCATCCTCTCAGATCCCCACACACAGCAGACTCTTCCCCTCACACTCCTGTTCCAGGTTACTCTTCTCCAATATGATGGGGGTTTGCTTTCACTGTTTCTGTATTTTTTGTATTTTCATGAGTAAGCTGAGCCCCTTGTACCTGGTCTTGAGTCAGGCAGGGGCCACACAGAGAAGAGGAATTCCTCCTCGGGGGCCAGCAGTCCACGGATCAAGGCATCAGAGACCTGAGCAGCAGGTTCTGTTCCTATGCCTGGACCCAGGAGGCCCATGAGCCTCCAGCAGCCAGTATGGAGCAGCCACCGGGGGGCAGCAAAGAGTCGCCTGGGAAAGCCACCTCAGGATGGGGTGGGTCTGGGCATCAGGCAGATGCTGACATGCAGGGAGGGTCAGTGACCATGACCTGACACCTGGAGGGAAAATAGGTCCTTCTTTTTCCAGAGTATTGTCCTTGACACTGATGTAAAAATTCTAGCATCAAATTTTATCTTCAGCTCTTGTAGATGCTCCTATTTCCCTGACAAAGGTCCAGGCACTTGACTTCCCCACACGCCCTCTCCTCACACACCCAGTTGTGCTAAAATGCTGTCCCTGTCATGCACAGTGTCCTTCCTGAGGTGACACGTGTCCCCCTCCCTGCCCTTTGCTCTGGGAGCCCCTGTCCTGTAGACACAGCAGCTTCTCCTTCCCTGGCTGCTCCCCATCTCCACCGTCCCTGGGCTTTCCCATCTCTCTCCTGGGAAAGCTGCCAAATCACAGCTCTCGATTTCCTTGTGAGGCACAAAATAGTTGCTCATTAACCTTCTGTTGACTTAATTAAGTTTTTAACCCCTTGATTTGTTTTCCCCAGCAACTGAAGACAACTTAGTCATAATAAACATTCACTTCCAGGGGTCTTGCAGTTTGCCGACCCCTCTCATTCTCTCATGGAGCAAACACTTTCTTGACCTCCTTATCTGTCCTTGGTCCTTACAGCACCCTGGGGACACTGAGGCACAGCATCTATGACCTGCCCTGGAGCTCAGAGCCAACGAAGAAACTTACCACATCCCATGGATCTTCCAACACTCCATGTGCACTTGGCAACCAAGAAATTTTATTCTTCTCTAGCACTGAGGAGCTGTGCCCTGGGGTGGGGTCTGTACCTATCCAAGGCACGTGCTGTCACCTGTAGAGTGTGGATAGAGGGTCCTTGCATTAGTTTCTGAAAGTGTCTTCAAAAACGGATTTAGGCCTACACCCAAAATCTCCTCTCTGACACAAATTATTTATGATCAGGATACATCTAGAGGCCTAGACCAAAATTCACCACCTCCTTCCTGAGCCAGAATGGAATGGAGGAGGGGACCGGGGACCCCAGATAATTTCCCCGTCACCACTGTGACTCTATGGCCACCTCCTGCAACAGTCAGGGACAATCCCATAGGAAGGGCTTCACGTATCCTACGAAAAACACCCAAAGTCATTTATGAGCTCTACCATGACCAAGAGAGCCCAGGAGTCGGGCTGAGCACAGTGTGGTGTGGACATACCTGCAGAGACTGTGGAACTAGTTTGTAAAGGAGATCCTGTAGGCTGAGGGTGGGAGTGCAAGGCCACTCCTCCCCACTCTGCATCCTTTGGGGCTGAGCCCTTCTCTGGAAACCACAAAGCTCCTCCAGTAGCAGCCCTTGACTCTGCTGATTTGCATCACAGGCTGCTTTCTTCAGCAAGGGGATAAGAGAGGGCTGGAAGGAACCTGCCCAGCCTGGGCCTCAGGAAGCAGCATCGGGGGTGCCTCAGCCATGGCCTGGACCGCTCTCCTTCTGAGCCTCCTTGCTCACTTTACAGGTGCTGCCCCCAGTGTCCCAGCCACCTACCCAGCTCCAAGGCTCTGGGTCCAGCCTGGCCTGACAGTGATCTCAGCAGGGCCCTGCCTGTGGTGTGCAGGATGCTCGTGATCCTGCTGCAGGTGGAGGGGCTGCTGGAGGTGAAATCCCCCCACACTGTTCTTCTGTGCTCATGGTCCCCTGAGGGCACTTTTATTCCTGAAACTCAGGCCAGGCAGGTGGGAAGGCAGTGTTGGGTTGAGCCCCTCAGTTTCAAGTCTATTCTATTTTCTCCCCTTTTCTTGCAGGTTCTGTGGCCTCCTATGAGCTGACTCAGCCACTCTCAGTGTCAGTGGCCCCAGGACAGACGGCCAGGATCACCTGTGGGGGAAACAACATCGGAAGTAAAGCTGTGCAGTGGCACCAGCAGAAGCCAGGCCAGGCCCCTGTGCCGGTCATCTACGGCAATAGCAACCGGCCCTCAGGGATCCCTGAGCGATTCTCTGGCTCCAACTCGGGGAACATGGCCACCCTGATCATCAGCGGAGCCCAAGCCGGGGATGAGGCCAACTATTACTGTCAGGTGTGGGACAGCAGTAGTAAACATCACACAGTGACACAGGCAGATGAGGAAGTGAGACACAAACCCTTTTGCCATCTATGTCACCCTCTTTCTCTAATTCGAGGAGGACTATGAACAAAGCCTTAAGCAGATCTGCTTAAATTCTCTTTAATCTCTGCCTCCAGCCTGTCCCTCCCTCCAGTCCTTCAGGCAGCGTCTGCAGAAAGCGCATCAGTAGTTCATTTAGGGTGATGTGATCAGGATAGACTGGTGTTTTGGTGACTCAGCTGTGACTTGGGAAAATAGGGCCTGCATGGAAGATCAGACCGAGGTAGACATCCACAGTTGTCTCTGGATTTCCACAGGCGGTGACAGGCCAGTCCTTGCCCCAAATGTCCTAGATCAGTCCCCAGAACTGCCCAGCTCAGGCTCCCGTGGTAGCCTGTCATTCTTTAGAGAAACACCGATGGAGTAGACACTGTGGAATCTGCCCAGATCCCCTGTTCTGAGCTCACCCACTAAGCACTACTGGGAGCTTCTGGCAGGTCAGAGCTGTGTCCTCACTGGAAAGTGCTGTTCGGTGCAGAAAACAGACTCCTCCAGGTCTGTGCCCTTTCTCAGTGAGATTAGGTTTCATGACTGCCTAAGGCCAAGTTCTTGACTCTGCCTCCATACAGGAGGACCTGAAAATGCTCCCAGCTCCACAGCTCCCTGTAGGAAAGACTTGAGACCTCAATGAGGGTCGGGGTATCCTGCCCGGTGTTGCCTCCCTCACCTCCTTTCACATCCTCTGTGCATGCAATTCCTCATCTCAGAATCTGCTTCCAGGGAACCCAATTAAGAGCCCCAGCCATCCCCAACATTGGCCATGCGGGACTTCAGGAGGCCACTGTACGCTGAAAAGCACCTGTTTATTCCTAAATTAGCACTGTGAGTATTCACATGCCCAATGAGATCTGAGTGTTTCTTGCATTTGTATGGAATGAGAAGGGAGCCTGACTCGCCAGGTGCTCTGGGTTCTGGGGGAGAGTTGGAGTCAGATCTCCCTGCAGGGAAACCCAGGGCAGGAGGAGCAGCCTCACCCCATGCAGGGACCACAGATGCACCCGCAGGCTGAGCTGCAGGATGGACACTGCCCCACCTCCACCCTCCACATCCTGTGCAAAAAATCATTCTTTCCACCCCTCCTTCAGTCTATCAAAGTTGACACTTAAAAAGCCACCACACACCACCCTTGTCAACAGGAAACCCATTCACATCTCCATCAGCCACACAATCTCCACAGATTCTTCCAAAAATAATAACAATAGCCATGCAAAGTATATGATATATATCATAAAAAATTGTACTTAGATATATGAAAATGATACTCTTTTTTATACGCTAGGTAAATAAAATACATTATTTAATCTCATTGACTTCTTCTCTTTGTATTTATAACATGATGACTAGACAGTGGGATTCCCATGAGGTTCACATCATATTGTGATTGAACAGGGCTGGTCTGCACGGCTTCAGGTTACAGGGGCTGTGGAGTGACCTGGTGCAGGAAACCCCGTCTCCATCCATAGGACATCAGTGTGAACCCAGGGAGAGGCGCTGGTATAAGAGAGATGAGAACACAGGTGTGAACCACCTGCTTGTGCAGGGGACTGAGCCTTCACTTTGAGCCAAAGAAGTTTTCTTTCCCAGGTTCAATCCTGAATAAGAGGGCTTTCTGGACTTCTGTTTTCACGCTTGTGCCCCTTCAGGTTGGGGCTGTCTGGAGTCCCAGCCAGGGGACACTGAGGAAATCCAGGAGTCTCACTCTGACTCTGCTGCGTTTCATCTGCTGGGGCCATCCCAAACTGCTGTGTGCCATTTCCTTTCCCGGTGCTCAAATAGCTGCTCCATGCACTTGTCATGGTTATATAGCTCAATCTAGGTGGGAAGACAGGATAATGTATGTTACAATATTTAAATAGAACCTGAATCCCTTAATAGTTATTTTAATATGGAACATTAAAAGAGTTGCATCATAGGCAATGGGGAAAGATGAAGAAAGATTAAAAGCATTTGGAGGAAAAATAAAAACGTATTTATTGAATGTCTGTGTGTCTTCAGTGTCGAAGGGTTGAGAGAGGTCAGCTTTAGGTTGCCCTGAGGATGTGCTCAGATGGGGGAAAGCAAGAAAGCAGGAAACACACATCTCTGTGACCTGACACATAAATCACAGTAAAATGGAAGTAAATCTTTCAATAAATCTTTCAATAAATCTTTCACAATAATATCACTCTGGTGCACACAGAAAGGCCTGTTAGCAAACTCTCCCTTTCCCCTGCTGGGTCCTATCCCCATGGATCATCTGTGTGCAGAGTGGACACTGTGGTCCCCATTTCTCAGGCTGAGAACTAGAGGCTGGGAAGGACAAGTCACCTGCTCGTGAGTGGGAGGGGCAGGATTGGGAGCAGTGGGCTCGGGCTCAGGACTGTGGCCCTGGTCGGTGCTCCTTGTTCCATCCAGAGGGTCCTACCCACATGTGCCCGTGTGGAAGTGGGTGCACTGCCTGGGGTGGCTGATGTGCTCCAGGGATTCGATGCTGCAGATGCTTCAGGGCAAAGCGTGGGGGTGGGAATGGGACGAGGCTGCAGCTGGGCAGACCAGGGACCAACGCCCCCCAGCAGAGGTTTCCAGTGGGGGTGGACAGCCCCATTTCCTGAGAATAGAGAGAACCTGGCAATGAGTGCCAGAAAGAGGTTACTTCGAGGTGTGCCCAGGCCTGGTGATTCAGAAACACAGGCACCACCCAGCAGAGACACTGAGGGCCAGGAGCTCACTCAGGTGAGGGGCTGCAGCAGATCTTCCTCTCCTGAGCAAATCACGTGCAAAGAAATCAACTTCCTGTCATCAGAATAGACAATTAGGGACTTTAGTCTCCTCGGCTGAGCCCCACTGTCAAGGGAAGCAGAATTCTCTGAGCCCAGGCCCAAGTGAGAATGGGGTGAGGAGAGGAGCTCAGGGTGCAGATTTGCATGGAGGCCCCGCCCTCCTCTGAGGCAGAGGGGATAAGACAGGGCTGGGGGCAGGCCCAGTGCTGGGGTCTCAGGAGGCAGCGTTCTCAGGACGTCACCACCATGGCCTGGGCTCTGCTCCTCCTCACCCTCCTCACTCAGGGCACAGGTGACGCCTCCAGGGAAGGGGCCATGGGGACCTCTGGGCTGATCCTTAGTCTCCTGCTCCTCAGGCTCACCTGGGCCCAGCACTGACTCACTGAAATGTGTTTTTTCCTTTTTCCAGGGTCCTGGGCCCAGTCTGCCCTGACTCAGCCTCGCTCAGTGTCTGGGTCTCCTGGACAGTCGGTCACCATCTCCTGCACTGGAACCAGCAGTGACGTTGGTGGTTATAACTATGTCTCCTGGTACCAGCAGCACCCAGGCACAGCCCCCAAACTCATGATTTATCATGTCAGTAATCGGCACTCTGGGGTCCCTGATTGCTTCTCTGGCTCCAAGTCTGGCAACACGGCCTCCCTGACCATCTCTGGGCTCCAGGCTGAGGACAAGGCTGATTATTACTGCTGCTCATATGCAGGCAGCAACAATTTCCACAGTGTTTTAAGTCAATGAGGAAGTAAGATCAAAACCTGCCCTGGCTCTCAGGCCCCCTCCTTGCTCTGCAGATGCTTCCTCACCCTGTGCAAGGGTTTCCTGCAAGATGGCCTTGAGAATTCTCCTCTCTCAGCTCCTCTCCTTTCCCACCATGAAGTCTAAAAGGAAACCTGCTCTGTGGTTTCTCGTTCAGGACAGTGACAGCTTCCTGATGCTTGTGTGCTCTGGTCCCTTAACGTGCAACTATTCCTAGCTCTTCAATGCAGGAACACAGGGACAAGGAGCTTCCTGCTTGGTGCAGTCCCTCCTGTTTTCAGGAACACCCTCATTCTAAATGCATCCCCGATCTGTCACACTGTGCAGATCAATCTGGACAGAAGCCATCAGGGGGATGGCTTCCAGTTTTCAGGAATCACAACTTATTCCACTCTGTGTCCACCACGCTCTAATGAAGGTGGCCCTCCTGGCTAGTCTATTCCTCTGCACCTGGGTCCTGAAGCAGTGACCACTTTGAGAAGACCTGAAGATGTTTTTGAGGGATTAAGAACAAAGAGGATGATGCTGTTTTCTTTTTATTCCCCCTGCTCTTTGCCGCAATTCCTCAGGTTGCTGAGCTGGGGAGATTTTGAGTGACAGGCTCAGTGCTCTCGCAGAATTCTCCTCCCCTCACATCGCTGAGGCCCTGTCCTGGAAACTCCTCACAAGTGGACGGTCCCCCCATAGGATGGGAGATTCCAAAATGGCTCCACAGGAAAGAGTTAACCTGAGTCCGCCTCCCATTCTCGTGGACATCAAGGATTTCTCATTTTCATGGCTGTCAATACTTTTGTACCTGGAATCCCTAATAATCTAATGGTGAGAATTGATTTAGAACATATTCAGACATTAGCTGGGTCCAATATTTAAATTTTCTGAGCCAGTTGTTACATATAGCTATTATATATAGTTTAGGCTCCTTAAACTTCAATTATACAGATTATATTTAAAACAAAGTAACTAGTTTACTATATATATTTACAAAGTAACTACTATATAACATCATGTCATGTACCTGAAATATAAACACTAAAATTTATTTCAAAAACCAAAGTGTATTGTCTATTGATGCATAAAAAACACTCACAAAACTTAGTACACTAAGAGAACACATATCTATAACCTTGTGACTTGGATGCACCTAGAAGTGGGAGTAGCTTAGTTTGGTCATTCTCACTCCTAGTTAATCACGAGGTTGCAGCCAAGCTGTCAGGCCAGGCTGCATTCAGGCTACATCTGCCAAAGAGGTTAGGAACTCTGGAAGCCTCCCTCTGGCTGTGGAAGCCTCCCTCTGGCTGGGAGAATTCCGCAGTTTTTAACCTCTTTGGCAGATGTAGATCATCTCAAGGATAAAGGAGAGAGTGGAGTGAAGGCCCCTGTCCTTGTCCTCCATGTAAAAAACCATCCCATGCATGCACTATTTCTTATTCTTTACTGAGACATCCTAGGCATAGAGCACTGCCCCATTCATTCAAAGGTTGTAGAGTATTCTATGGTAGGATTTTAGCCAACTCACCTTTAATGGTTATTACCACTATTTTGATCTTATAAATAACACTGCAGCAAACATCCTTATGTAGACTCCTTTGAGTTTATGTGTAGACATGACCATAGAATAAATTTCTAGAAGTCAAATTGCTGAGTCAAAAGGATGTGTGCTTGTAATTTTCACTCACTGTCCTCAGATTCTCCTCTAGAGGGGTTATCTACAAATTCGCAATGTCAGCCATAAATATTTGAACAGAGTACACTGGGGAAAGTTTAAATTTTTTTCAACCTACCAGATTTTAAAATGTTATCTTTTTTTAGTTTTGATTTCTCCTGTTCTGCTTGAAGTTGAGCATTTTCTCAAATACTTCAGTGCTATTTATTTTTATAATTTGGTAAACATTTTCTTAAACATCCAGATAAGAAGGATTTTGGTCCCTGGTTCCCAAGAGTCAACTTTGAGGATATTATGTAGGTATTTATAGCACCATTTATAGTGTAACCATTTAAAACTGTAAAAACCACTCTCAGCTCTGGGGCCACGGAAAAACAGGTGGCAGGACAGAGATGTGGTTTAACAGTCCCTGATTTGTAGGGTAATTTGAAGTTTGAGAATTCCACCAGCATATGTTCTAGTTGGAGATCTCTATTTGAAGGACACCGTATTTTACCTCCTATAGTGGCCTGAGGCTTTTGGATAAGAACATACTTGTATCGTCTATTTAATTGGATCTCGGGTCTTCCCAGGACAGCCCTGTGTCACAGTCTCATGTTTTTCATCTCCATCCATCTGCTCTGAGTTTTCGGAAAGCTTTAGTATATCAGAAATAGACTCACCCTAGGTGGAAAATCAGAGGTACCAGGAAAAGCAAATGGTCAGGGAAGTTTGCACCAACTCGGGAATAAACCAGTACAGGCTCAGAGAAAAAGGTCATAAAATCAGCATTGTAGCTGAAACCAAAAACATGCTTGATCTTTGAAGTTCTGGGGATTATAAATAAATAAATGAAGTTTAAGGTTTAAATGTGTTGCCAATTTACATAAAGCATGTAGATTTTAAAACTCAGAATGTAGCAATGAAATATGGAAGCTTGAGATTTTAAGCTGTTAAGGCCCTACAACAAATTGCCAGGAACAGAACAGGAACTTGATAGTCATAATGTGTTATGCTGGAAATTATCATTTTCTCTAAATGAAATTTTTTTCCCTTTTTTCTTAGACATAAGGAAACATCTCATTGAACACCCTTCTTTTCCACTGTCAGACACCTTTACCCAGAAAGGAACTGTAACATTAAGTAGGCAACAATTGCTTTTTTTCATAACTATTGAGAGATTCCTTTATTTGCACATCAAAATGTTGATTGTCAATACTAAAATTGGAATTAGTAGCTTAATATGCACATATGAGATTAATTTTGTTTGGATTACCCCATTTCTGTCTATTATTTATCTTGGTTGACTCAGACATATCCTGCTTTTGGTATTGTTTGTTTTATTTTCTTTGCCAACTACATGTAAACCAAAAATAAAATTCTAATGCTCCCCCAACAACCCCACCATCTGAGTGGACTCTCTTCTCTTGGTCAGGGCACTCCAAAGTTAATCTGAAAGACTGGCTCGGGCCATGGCAGAAAGGGGGTGTCAGACATGTCGCATTAAGCCCTTTTCCTTTTGGAATTCAGGAAAAGCCAACCTGCATTTAACATCAATACAAATCTTAAGTCTGATAAGAAACATTTACAATCTATTCTCTGAAGCCTGCTACCTGGAGCTTCCTCTGCATGATAAAACTTTGGTCTCCACATCTTATTATAACCCACACATTCTTTTCTATTGATAATAATACTTTCAACCAACTGCTATCAGAAAAATTTAAAATCTATCTATAATCCAGAAGGCCCCACAACCCTGCCTCCCATCCCCCTCTTGTTTTGACTTATCCTGCCTTTCTGGACTGAAGCAATGTATATCTTGAATGTATATAATTGGTATATCTTATCTCCCTAAAATATGTGAAACGAAGCTATGCCCCAACCTCCTTGGGCACAAGCTCTCAGGGTCTCCTGAGGGTTGTGTCACCAGTCACGGTCACCGATATTTGGCCAGGATAAATATCTTAAAATATTTAACACAGTTGACTCTTTGTCAACATATGGCTCTTTTCAAAACACCATTTGACACCCAGACATAACCCGCGGCTAATGATTACAAAATTCAATTTTATGAGCATTTAAATTATTACTTTAAATTATTTCAAGAATGCATGGATGTGATTTCCCCCACATCTAACTCACAAATGTTGCTGATGCTGACTTGCTCTTTTCTTTCAGTCTTAGCAAATAAAGAGGGAGTTTACTTTTCTTGATACCAGAAGATAACAGGAGAAAGGAGGTGAAACTCCCCAAAGCTGTTATCGTTTCCACCCTCGGGATGAATCACACATGGACTCACCTGCACTTCATTTGGATGATAAATAAACGAGATGGATCTTAGAGTTGGTGCTGGTTTAGTCAATGATTTGGGATGTTGGGCTGAGGTGAATGTGTTTCACAGGTGAGAAAGACATGAGTTTTAGAGTCCATAGTGTGGAGGGTTATTGGCTGAAGTGTGCCCTGAGAATTCATACAATGAAGCTCTAATCACAGTGCATGAATGAATTGGAACATAGGGTCTTTAATGGGGTGATTAAGTGAAAATGAAGCCAGTAGGATGGGTTCTTATCCATCTGACTGGTGTCCTCTGAAGATGAAGAAATTTGAGCACACAGAAATGAGACACCATAGATGAGCATGCAGAGGAAAGATCACGTGAGGACACAGAAGAAGAGGGTGATTTGCAAGCCAAGGAGATGTTACAGCAGATAACTAGGCAGATGTGACAGGGCAGGAGACCCCCTGCCCCAGGAATGTCACGCAAGCATCAGATGATGGTCAGGTAGTTGTTAAACTGTCTCTCTGAATTAACAATTAGTCACAGCCGGCACCAAGGAAAGGCGGTCTCCCAATAGATAGAAAACACCTGAAGCTGGTGATCAGCAGTTCTCTGATAAGATCTCAGGCCTTGGGTGAGTGTCAAGCAGGCAAACTAAAAGGCAAAACAGAGGCCAGGCATGGTGGCTCACCCCTGTAATCCCAGCACTTTGGGAGGCCGAGGTGGGCCAATCACTTGAGGTCTGGAGCTCTAGACCAGCCTTACCAACATGGTGAAACCCCGTCTCTACTAAAAATGCAAAAATTAGCCAGGTGTGGTGGTGCATGCCTGTAATCCCAGCTACTCAGAAGGTTGAGCCAGGAGAATCACTTGAACCTGGGAGGTGGAGGTTGCAGTGAGCCAAGATTGCACCACTGCACCCCAGCCTGGGTGACAGAGCAAGGGTCCATCTGAAACAAGCAAACAAACAAACAAAAAGGCAAAATAGCAGAGTTTAACCTGGATCTGAGACTTCCCATGCTGCCCTTCCCTCCAGCCCTACAAGTAGGCTCTGCAGAGAGTGAATCACCAGTAAATACACAAACAAATATGATTACGTTCCTTTTGTTTAAGAAGTAGAGGAATGATTGAATATATTAAGTAAAAACAAGGAATACCAACACAAAAGAAAAATTTAACTGTAAGTATGGTTAAAAATACACTGGGTGAGATAGACAAGTTAGACGTTGCAAAATAAAAGATTAGCAAACTGTATAGTGTAACACTAGAAACTATTCAAAATGAAACACATAACAAAAAATAACGATAAAAATAAGCAGCATCAGTGAGATGTAGGAGAACTTTAGACAGGCTAATATATGTGTAATTGAAGTCCTCAGAATAGAAGATGGGGTAAGAATGAAAAGAAAAAATATTTGAATGAATAATGACAAAATATGTTCCACATTTGGTGAAAACCGTAAACTGATATAACCCAGAAGACCAATAAAACTTAAGCATAGGAAACACAAAGAAAACAACTCCAAAACACATCATAATCAAATTAATAAAATCTAGTGATGAAAAGTAGTCATTTAGGACAAAACTACAAAGAGCAGATTTCTCATTAGGAGCAATGCAAGCAAGAAGATAGTGAAGCAATGTCTTGAAAATAGTAACATGCAAAATCCAACAACCTTGAATTCTTTATCCACCAGAAACATCTTTCAAAACTGGAGGCAAAATAAGACTTTTTCAGACACGTGAAATCCTACGGAATTGATCACCATTAGACTCTCGCTATTAGAAATGATAAAGACAGAGCGAGACTCCGTCTCAAAAAAAACAAAAAAAAAAGAAATGAAAAATCAGATACAGTAGCTACCTGGATCAATTAGAAACCCCTGTATTATGTAATGTCTATAAAGAGAACAGTAATGTCTATAAAGAGAACTATTCAGAGAAAAAAATAATAAGAATACATTATGATTTGTAATAAAAATAAAAGCAAACTATATGACAAAGCAGAAAAGCGAAGGCAGGTGAAGAACATGCAATAATGGTTTTGTACTATATGTGAATATATAATAGCACCTGAAGGTAGATTTTGGTAAGTTATGTATTTACTGTACACCCTAAAACAACCATTAAAATAAAACCCCCTTAACAAAAAAGAATTATGGCTAGTAAGCTATATTACACTTGTCCACCAAAAATTAATAGGATATGTATGGATATGAATATATATGTATAATGTATCTATATGGTGAGAGAGACAGAAACTTATTTTATGAAGCTGGTTCGTACAATAGTGGTGGCTGACAGACAAAATCTGTTGGGCAGGCTATAGGCTGGAAATTTAGGTAAGAGTTGATATTGCCGTCCTGAGTTCAAATTCTGCAAGAAGCTAATGTTTCCCCAAGACAGCATAAGTCGTTGTTATGCACACTGGCTCCAACTCGAGGAGAGTGTCCACCCTGACCATTAGCAGAGCTCATGCCAAGAACAAGGCTGACCATTAATGTCAATCACTGAGAAACTTCAGTATTTATTCCAAAAACATTGAACTCATTAATGAGACTCACGTACATTGTGGAAAGTAGTATTGATACAGGAGATAAAAATTATTTAGGCAGATAGTGAGGGAGGGTGACAGGGTCCTCAGCAGAGCTTCTCGTCTAACAAAAAGCAGCCCTAAAAATCTTTTTTTTTTATAACAAAGAGCAGCCTGAAGAAACCATGCTGCAAACATAGATAAGCAAGCTGGAAGCTTGCATGGGGCAATGCCAGCAGCTATGCCAATAGAAAAGGGCTACCTGGGGGTCTGGCATGTCCAACATGGAGGCTCCATCTGCCCTTTTTTTGTTACCATGTGTATAGCAATAGACAAATGGGCAACATGGAGCAGCTCAGGCAGATAACCCTGCATAATAAAAGATTAGGGCAGGTTTGGCCAGAAATGTGCACCTTATGCAAATGGTACACCTAGTCCTAATCAGTTTTTCATGCCCTGTGCAAGTAGCCCACCTGGTCTAACCAGTCTTTGACACCCACCTTATGTAGATCAGATACTGTCTCCTCACCAGCTCATCTATAAAATTCCCTATATTTCACTGCAGATCCGGCAACCCACTTTTCTGCATCCCCTCTCTGCAGCAGAGAGCTATTACCTTTCTTTCACCTATTAAACTTCTGCTGTCAACCTCATTTGTTGTAAGACCACGTCCTAGTTTTCCATTGCCCTGAGACAATGAACTTTGAATATTCCACCAGACAATGAGGCCGTTTCAATAAGTTTATACAAAGTCTACTCGTTTGAATATTTATCACATTTGAAAAATATCTTCATGACAATGTCTATACTGGTGCTTAATAAAATCAACCTGGTACCATGTCTTAGCCAATCTGACACTTAAAATTTTTTTTGTTTTTTTTTTGTTGTTTTTTTTTTTGAGACGGAGTCTCGCTCTGTCACCCAGGCTGGAGTGCAGTGGCGCAATCTCGGCTCACTGCAAGCTCCACCTCCCAGGTTCACGCCATTCTCCTGCCTCAGCCTCTCCGAGTAGCTGGGACTACAGGCGCCCGCCACCACGCCCAGCTAATTTTTTTTGTATTTTTAGTAGAGACGGGGTTTCACCGTGGTCTCGATCTCCTGACCTCGTGATCTGCCCGCCTCGGCCTCCCAAAGTGCTGGGATTACAAGCTTGAGCCACCGCGCCCGGCCTGACACTTAAAATTAACCATCACTTAAGCCAGGAGCTAAAGAAAAACAATTTTTAAAAATAAATTTCAAAACAGAGAAAAAGGAAAGAGGAACAATGAACGTGTAAGACAAATAGGAAAAAAAAGCAAGATGGTATATTTTAACAAAGTATATTCCTAATCACATTAAATGGTCTAAATACCACAATTAAAAGGCAGGTATTATCATCTATATTCTAAAGGAGTTCAGGTAGGATTGGTATGCTTTCTTCCATAAAAATGTGATACCAGTGAAGCTATTTGGGTATAGGTGGGCTTTTCTTAGCACGGAGATTTGAAATTGCTACTTTGATATCTTTAAGTGTCATAGACCTGTTCAGATTTTCTATGTATTCATGAGTCAATTTTCATAATTTATGTCTTTCCAGACATTTTACTTCATTTATCTATAATTTTGGCATTTATTGTTTATAATATTCCCTATAACCACTCTCACCGTTTTAGTGTCAATAGTGATGTCATTATTTTAGCCATGGTTTTGGCAACTTGTGTTTCTTTTTCTTTTTCTATCATGTTCACTTTACCTAAAGATAAAAATCTATTGATTTTATTAATCTTTTTGAAGAGCCAAGTGTTTTTGTTTTTTTTTTTTTTTTTGAGGTTTTCTATTTTTTCCTGTTTTCTATTTCGTGAATGTTTGGCTGTGATCCCTATTATTACCCTCTATTCGCTTAGAATTTGAATGTTCGCCTTTTTTAGGTTTATGAGGTAGAAGCTTAGATTATTTTCTTTAAGTCTTTCTTCTTTCCAATACTAAGCATTTAATGCCATAGTTTTTCTTCAAAGCAGACTTAGCTGCAATCCTTAAATTTTAATATGCTGTGTTTTTATGTTTTAAAAAGTTCAGTATCTTCTCATTTATGTTGTGATTTTTCTTTGATTCCTGGATTACTTCACATGTTCTTTCACTTTCAAATAATTGAAGATTTCCCATGGTTCTTCAGGTATTAATTCAAGTTAATTAGTTAATTCTGTATTAAATTATATCTTCTATGATTTTCATCCTTTCAAATTTACCAATATTTGATTTATAGCCTAAACTATGAACTCTCATGAAAAATGTTCCATATGTATTTGAAAAGATAACATGTATTCTGCTGTTGTGGGTGCAGTTTTCTAAAAATTTATTATAATTAAGATAACTTGGCAAACGGTTCAAATCTATATTCTTACTAGATTTCTGCGTAGTTATTTTGTAGATCTCCGAGACAGAGCTATTGAAGTGAACAACACAAACTGTAGAATTTCCCAATGATTATTTTGAGAGAGATCGTTTTTAAAATCATGGATCTAAATAATGTATACTCCTCACAAAATGTCTTCTATGATTTCCCAATACTAATCAAGGGAAGAAGGCAGAGTTAAACTCACACTTGTAGATACCACAGGAACAGTGAGTGATCATGTGATGTGCCTCCAGAGGTTAGGCTAATGTAGTTAGAGTGGTTTATTTATTTATTTATTTATTTTTTGAGACTGAGTCTCGCTCTGTCACCCAGGCTAGAGTGCAGTAGTGCTATCTCGGCTCACTGCAAGCTCCGCGTCCTGGGTTCATGCCATTCTCCTGCCTCAGCCTCCTGAGTAGCTGGGACTACAGGCACTCTCCACCACGCCCGGCTAATTTTTTGTATTTTTTAGTAGAGACGGGGTTTCACCGTGTTAGCCAGGATGGTCTCGATCTCCTGCTCGTGATATGCCCGCCTGGGCCTCCCAAAGTGCTGGGATTACAGGTGTGAGCCACCACACCCAGCCGGTTTTTTTATTTTTTAAAATCACACAGTTGGGCTAAAATATCCATGAAAAAATTTGAAGCATGTACCTTGAATAAAATATGAAAATCAAAAAAGTTAATTGCACACGTACAACATTGTTACCATGATGCCTGCCGCATGGGAAATGAACAAAAAGTGTTATTAATTCAATTCTATTTTCTTACACATTCAATGAATATGTATTGAAACAAATTCACTGAATGGTCCCAGATACCGAATAGGTCCTTGAGATGTACTGGCAAAGAAGCCAAAAAAAAAAAAAAAAAAAACCTGTTCTCCAGGTGGCCTCATGGAAGACGGTGGAGTAAGAAGCTCCAAGAAATGACACTTAAGTCATTTGTAATTTTGGCATTAATTGCTTGTAATAATTTCCCTAACCATTTTAACTTTTGTAAGGTTGGTAGTCATGGCACTCTTTTATCATGGTTTTAGTACTTTGTGTCTTCTTTCATGTTTTCCTAGTTAGTCTACCTAAAAATAAAATCAATAGATTGTATTTATCTTTTTGAAGAGCCAAGTTTTGTTTTTTAGAGGTTGTCTATTGTTTTTGTTTGCTATTTCATTAATATTTGGCTCTGATCTTTTTTATTTTCTTTCTTTGCTTCGAATTTAAATGCTTACCTTTTGCTTAAATTTATGAGGTACAAGCTTAGAGAATTCATTTTAGATCTTTCTTCCTTCCAACATTAAGCATTAAATGCAACAGATTTCCTTCAAAGCACTGATCTAAGCTGTATTTCTTAAGTTTTGATATGTTGTCTTTTTGTGTTTTAAAGGTTCAGTATCTCCTAATTTATGTTGTGTTTTTTCTTTAGCTCATGGATTACTTCTTTGTCTGTTCTTTCCTGCTCAAATAATTGAAGATTTCCCATAGTTCATCAGGTATTAATCCAATTTAATTAGTTATTTTGGCATTAAATAATATGTTCTATGATATTCATCCATTGAAATTCACTAAGATTTGATTTGTAACCTAGAACACAGATTATTTTAAAATCATTTAAAAATGTGCCAAATGTATTTAAAAGCATAATGGGTATTCTGCTCTCATGTTTGAAAGTGTAGTGGATATTCTGCCATTGCGGGTGTAGTTTTCTACAAATTTAATTAGGATAAATTGGCTATTTGGGAGGCCGAGGCAAGCAGGTCATCTGAGGTCAGGAGTTCGAGACCAGCCTGGCCAACATGGCGAAACCCCGTCTCTACTAAAAAAAATACAAAAATTAGCCAGGCATGGTGGCAGGCGCCTTAATCCCAGCTACTTGGGAGACAGAGGCAGGAGAATCGTTTGAACCCAGGAGGCAGAGGTTGCTGTGAGCCTAGATAAAGCCATTGCACTCAAACCTGGGGGATAAGAGCGAGACTTCTCTCAAAAAAAAAAAAAGATAAATTGGCTAACCATTCAAGTCTGTATCTTTATTGAATTTCTGCATAGCTGTTGTGTAGATCACTATCAGGGAGCTATTGGAATGATTTAACACTAATTTTAGAATTTCCAATTAATTATTTGAGAGAGGAAATTTTCATGGGTCTAAATATTTTATTCTTCTGACAAAAGGCCTTTTATGATTTCCCAAGACTAATCTAGGAAGAAAAGGCAGAGTTCAAGCCACAGTTGGTGATACCATGGGAGCACTGAATGATCATGTGAGGTGCCTCCACTGGTTAGGTGTATGTAAATGAAGATTTTTAAAAAACAAATTTGGAGGCCGGACGCGTGGCTTATGCCTGTAATCCCAGCACTTTGGGAGGCCAAGGCGGGCAGATCACGAGGTCAGGAGATCGAGACCATCCTGGCTAACACGGTGAAACAGTGTCTCTACTAAAAATAAAAATATTAGCCGGGCATGGTGGCAGGCACCTGTAGTCCCAGCTACTTGGGAGGCTGAGGCAGGAGAATGGCGTGAACCCAGGAGGTGGATCTTGCAGTGAACCAAGACCGTGCCACTGCACTCCAGCCTGGGTGACGGAGCGAGACTCCATCTCAAGAAAACAAATTTAAAAATTAAAAAAAAAATTAAGAAATAAAAAAAAATTGGGGCTAGTATGTCCAGAAAATTTGAGAAAATGTATGTTGAATAAAGCATGAAAATGAAAAGGAAGGTGATTGCATATGTATAACATTGCTACCACAAGGCCAGCCTTATGGGAAATAAACAAAAACTGTTAGCAGTTCATTATGTTTACTTACACACTGAACAAACATGAATTGAAACCAATTCAATGAACTGTGCCAGATACTGTTTAGGTACTTGAGATGTATTGGTGAACAAAAGAGACAAAAGTACCTGCTCTCACAGTGGCATTATGAAAGATGATGGAGTAGGAAATTCCAGGAAATGGTCCTTTCTGTGAAATAACTACTGAAGGGGAAGAACCATCAGAATTAACCATAATAAAATGAGGAAATCTAGTCCCACATTCGTAGCATCCAGGAAAGTCCTGATGAAGAAAGAAACAGGCATAAGGAAATCTCTGCCAGGTTAGTTTTTGGCCATAGAAGTAACTGAACAGAAACTTTATGGATCACTCTGATAACAAAGTCCTTGCAAAATTATTTTGGAAAAGTCACTACACAAATGAATAACTGCACCCTTCAGCAGCAACATCAGCCAAGGAGGAGTAGGGAGACAATCTGATTTTGAGAGTTACAATATCACACATTCAAAATACACAGATCTCAACAAAAAACTTAAAAGGCAGACAAAGTTAAAAGGAAGCATGACCCATTTACAGGAAAAAACTTAATGAACTGAATATATTCCCAAGGAAGCAGAGGCATTGGACAAATGACACAAATACTTCAAATAACCATTTACATATGTTCAAAAACTCAAGAAAACCATGCGAGTACAACCAAACAAAACTGAAAGAATGATGTTAGAACAAGTAAGAAATATCAATAAAGAAAAATAAGTTATAAAAAAAAGAACCCAAGCAGATTTTCTAGAACTGAGAAGTTCAATAGCTAAAATCAAAATTTCACCAGACGAGTTCAGCAGCAGCTTGAGCAGGCAGAAAAATAATCAGTAAACTTAAAGATACATTGTTGTAATTACACAGAATGAGCATCAATTTTAAAAGAATAAATAAAATGAGCAGAGCCTAAGAGATACATGGGACATCATCAAGCGTATCGATATACGCATTGTGGGAGACTCGGAAGAGAAAAAAGAAAGTATAAAATACATGTAAAAATAATGGCTAGAAACTTCCAAAATTGATGAAAGATATGAATCTATAGTTTCAAGGAGCTCAGTGGCCTTCATCAGGTTAACCTGACACAGACTCACAGTGAGGCACAATATGCTCAAACCGTCAAAAACCAAACACAAAAGAAAAATATTGAAAGCAGCAAGAGAAAGAGACTTATCACAAACAGTAGATTCTCATGAAGATTAACATTTGGTCTTTGATCAGAAACAAAACAGTCCAAAAGGCAGCACAATAATCTATAAAGTGATTCATAAAAATATATTATCTACCAATTCTACATTTAGTCAAACAAATCTTCTAAAATAAAAAATAAAATAAGATAATCACAGATAAGCAAAATTTAGTAGACCTGGTAGATCTGCTCTACAAGAAACACTACAGGAAGTCCTTAAGTCTGAGAAAAGACACTACATAATTTGAATACATGTGAAGAATTAAAGATCTTTTGTAAATATAAAGCTAGTGCTGTTGTATTGTTGGTACGGAGCTGCTGTGTTTTCCATGTTGTTTATGAGATATATGGAAAAAATCAATAATTATAAAGCCATGTACATAGGCACAAAATGTTTAAAGATGTTATTTGTGACATTAACAAGGTCTAGAAGGAGAGGAAATGGAACTGGATAGGAACAGAATTAATGGATATTATTGAGACTAAGTTCGTAGCAATTCTAACAATTTTAAAACATTAATCATTACTCCAATGATAACTAGTAAAAACTAAATTGAGTGTATAAGGGAAAGAAAATGAAGAAGGAATCAAAATGGACTCAGAAGAAAATAAATAAAACACATGGGAAACAATTATTGGGGTAATTTAGGAACAACAACAACAACAAAAGATAAAAGATATGTAGAAAACAAACATCAAAATGACAGACTTTCTTCGTTATCAGTGATTAAATATAAATGGATTAGATTCACCACTTGAAGCAAAATAACAAAATGAAATTTTTAAAAGTAAAAATTTCCCTGTACGAGGGAAGCTCCTGGACTGAGTCTTGACCACCAGCAGGGAGCAGCAGAGCTGCAGCCAGGAGCAGTCAGGACAGAGGCTGGGGCTGCCCAGGTGGCACTTAAGAGGGAGGAAACCCTGGAGTGTCCACAGGACTGTCCACAGTCCATCCTATTGCTTCTGGCTACAGTGAACATGTTCTGAGGGTGAGACTCAGCGCAGTGTCACTTTAGAACATTGACATGAGCCCGGGCACAGTGAGGGCCTCACCTGGGAAATGCAGATGGAGGAGCTGGGCCCAGGTGTCAGTCTGGGCAGCTCCCACAAGGCTGGGATTCCCAAGGAGATGCCCCGAGGTCGAGGTGCTCTAGGAGTGGGGCACAGTGTGAGGGTACGGGGCTCCGGGCTCTAGTCCTTCTCCCAGGACGTCTGCCTGAGCCTCTTGCCAATCTGAGGGCCTCGTCCCTCCCTGTCCAGCAGTGTCCTGGGGAGCTGAGCCCCCTCTCCTGGGCACTTCCAGAGATGCCTGACCCCTCTTCCCTCTGCCTCTCCTTCCAGCTCCAGGCAGACTGTAACTCAGTGGGCAGCTCCTGTGCTCAGGGGAGTCTCAGGTGGGTGATATGGGACATTCAGGGCCCTGGTCCCTGGATGGGGCATCTCCAGCCTCCTGAGGAGATGCTCTCCAGAGGGATGGGGATTCTCACCCACCTTAAGCCACAGGTCTGATCCCAGAGCTGTCCTTGTCTCAGTGACAGGATCTGCCTGGGTAGAGGGACCGGGGACCACCCACCCTCCAGAGCTCATGGTCTGTGCACACACTGAGATCTTGGGACTCTGACAGAGGACAAGGAGCTTATAAAGTTGACTTCTCAGTCCAGCGTGGGTTTCTGGTACTTTTTCAAGTTTACATAATACATTGATGAGAAAAACAGTAAAGAATTGAAGAACTAAGAATGCCAAATTTTAGTCTATTTTGGGGGATGGGGATGTCATAGAAGGAGCAACACCAAATATGAAATAAGACTAGACATTGGGATGCATCCACAAAAGCAGGTGGTTGTTCGCCAAGCAAACTGCCACAAAGAAATGACTACCAGTGATCCTAATGGCTCCGAGCATTCTGATGGAAATGGCCAGGAGGGGACCAAGTGAGTTTGGAGAGCCCAGAGGACAAAGAAAAGGAAGATGATGGGTCCCTGGTCCACCTGCTCCTGAGTCAGCTGTCATCAGTGATCTCTCAGCAGGGCCCAGCTCAGCCCCAGCCCAGGCTCCTGGGAGGTCCACAGCCCTGCTAAGCCTGGTCCAGGGCAGAACACAGACCAGAAAGGTTTGGGACAGTGGCTCCGTGGCCAAACCCTGGGATGGTGACTGTGACCAGGGGCCTTGGAAGTTGAGGCTGATTTTCTGATGAGCAAAGCAGATGGAGGAAGCTGGGGAACCCACCTCTTCCTCCTTGGTCTCCTGTGCTGCCCCCACAGCTGCTTTGAGTGACATCCCTCAATGAGGAGTCCAAGAGGATGTGCATTTGCATAAATACCACTCACTCACTGCCCCAAAGGGCCTGAGAGAGGGCAAGAGACACCTGGGGAGCCCAGATGTGCTGTGGGCTCAAGAGACAGAGCTCTAGGTATCTCACCATGGCTTGGACCCCTCTTCTGCTCCCCATCCTCAGGTGTTGCCCCCAGGTATTTTACACAAATGTTGCCCCCAGGCCCTGCCCTAGGCTCAGCTCCCACTGAGCTGAGACTGCCCAGAACCCTGAGCTCACCCCAGGCACAGCCTCAGGGTGAGATCCTCTGGGAATAGGTTCTTCATCTTCAAGCCCCCTCTCCTCCCCTCTTTCACAGGTTCCATGGCCTCCTATGAGCTGACACAGCAGTCATTGCTGTCAGAGTCCCTGAGACACATGGCCAGGATCACCAGTTGTGGAAATAGAGTGGGGAAAATTATGCTCATTGGTACCAGCTAAAGCCAGGCCAGATCATTGTGCTGGTGATACATACAGACCCCAGTCATTGGGGTCTCTTAGTGATTATCGGGGTCTAGATCTCAGATCAGCCAACACAGTCACCCTGACCATCAGTGGGGCCCAGCTGAGGATGAGGCTATTAATGTCAACTGAGTGACAACAGTAGTACTCAATCTACGTTGACCCAGGCAGATGGGGAAGTGAGACAGACACAAACCCCTTCTCAAACTCTGTCTTCCTTTTCTTCCAGCCCCAGGAGGACTATGGACAAAGCCGTGAACAGGTCTGGCCCATGTCACCTAGATCTGGTCCCAGGCTGTTCTTCCCTCCAGCCCTCCGGTCAGGCTCTGCAGAGGGGAAGTCAGCAGTGAATTGGGATCTGGCAGAACAACTAAGACCTCTAGTCCAGCTGAGCAGAAGGTCAAGGGAGAAGATGTAAATTTTTGTTAGCAGGTCACTAAGGACATTAATGAGTGGAGCCACTCCAACTCACTCCTTGATTCCTGGACCATGATTTTGGCTGTGGGAGGAACAGCACCACATATTAGCCACTGACTGGCAAAATATACCCCATCCTGGAAGACATAGCCCCAATCCTACATGTCCTTGCCACCTCACTGGCATAGTAAATGAGTCTTCTAACAGCCATTAAACCATTCATTTAAGCCACATGCCTCAGAATGTTGAGGATGATGGCAAAACCCTTGAATTCTATGAGGAAGGGCCCATGGCAGCCCTTCATTTGCTATTAAATCAGTTCCTTTGTCAGAGCCCCCTGTGGAATACCATCACGGTGACTGAGGCATTGTGTAGTTCAGGGATAATGGTTTTAGCAGAAGCATTGCAGCCAAAGCAAATCCTTCTCTAGAGTAAATGTCGATTCTGCTACCAAAAAGAGCTATTGCTGCCGTGATGGAAGAACTCTAATGAAATTTATCCCAGCCAAATGCTTTCCTGCTTCCTGCAGAGAAGTGCATCCTATAGGGATCTTCCTGCTGGTCTCTGATGTTGGCAGATGGTCACTCAGCAGTGGCTACAGCCAGGTCAGCTCTAGTGAGTGGAAATCCACATTGGTGAGCCCATGGACAAGCCTCCACCCCTGCCACTGTGGGTGCTTTGTTAGTGAGCCCAATGGCAATGACAGCAGTGGTTGGGAGAGGCTGCCTGGTGTTCACAGAACAAGTCACCTTACCCACCTGATTAGCAAAATCACTTCCTTCTCAGGTCAGACTTTGGTGAATATTTACATAGAAGAGAAATATACTCACGCCCCTGCCCCCTGGGGGAGGTCTTCTCACCGTCTCTTTTCCATATGTATTTGTGATGAATATTCTGATTGTGTTTCTCTCAAGTCCCTGACCATCCAGCCAAACTATGAGCCACAGGGCATGAATCAGGAACCTCTGCCCATCTCTTCCCAGGTGGCATGAATTAAGTACACTGCTAACAATTTTAAAGAGAATGCTCCTCTACCACAGCTGTTCAGAAGCACCCAGAGGTCAGGTGGAGTACTAACGCTGACCACACCAGTGGTGGCTGCATGTCCTGCAGAAACCTCTGTGACCCCAGCCTGAGTGCCTCCTCCGAGGCAGCTGGTCCCCGGAAGCCCCTCAGAAGGCCCAGCCTGTGGGTGAGAGGATGGCCATGGGGTAGGGGTTGGGTCGTTACTATTTGGCCACTTCTTCATAATACTTGTGCCTTGTGACCTGGCCCATCAGGTCTCAGGTTCAGCCCTGTCATGTGATGGCCCCAGTGTGAGGCCACTACTAATGGCCACCTGGGGCTGTGGGTCACACCACACCCAGCTCATAGGCAGCTCAGGTCTCGTGGTGAGCTCCAGGGCCACAGCCATGCAGAGCCGCTGCTGAGGCCCAGGAGCCCTCACGGTCTTTCTCAAATGGAGCTTTCTGCTCATACAAGAAGATAAGAATGGGAAGGCTGCTCACCTACCTCCAGTTTGGGGCACTGGGACCACCCACCACCCCCATAATCTTGTCTGATTATTCTGATTCCTTCCTTGCCTCAGCTATGCATTATGGTAATGAAGCCACAGTGTCTTTGGCACAAAAATGCCACTACTTGGCCCCTGCCAACCTGGGAATCTTCTCAACCACAGTCTTGGTACCCAATTCAGGTTTCAGAACCACTATGAGAAATCTATTTTTATGAGAAGTGTAAAATTTTATTATTTCCATTTTGGAAATTTTATAAGACGATTGTGTGAAAATATCTTGAAAGATAGTTTACCGGCCGGGCGCGGTGGCTCACGCTTGTAATCCCAGCACTTTGGGAGGCCGAGGCGGGCGGATCACAAGGTTAGGAGATCGAGACCACGGTGAAACCCCGTCTCTACTAAAAAAAAAATACAAAAAATTAGCCGGGCGTGGTGGCGGGCGCCTGTAGTCCCAGCTACTCGGAGAGGCTGAGGCAGGAGAATGGCGTGAACCCAGGAGGCGGAGCTTGCAGTGAGCCGAGATTGCGCCACTGCACTCCAGCCTGGGTGACAGAGCGAGACTCCGTCTCAAAAAAAAAAAAAAAAAAAAGATAGTTTACCAAGAGTGGAAGATCTTTCATTAAACCACCCAGTAAATTGCTCACCGAATGGGCATGAAATTAAATCAGCAAATAAATACATTGCCCATCGTGACTGCTCACAATATCAACCAATAATTCAAAGTTTGAAAATATGTACGCCCTGTTCTTACGAGTTGCACCATATAAGAGACATGGCACCATCAGTATTTGGGGGACAATGTCAGGGACATTGACATCCACAAAGAAACACAGCCTGAAAGGTTGAATGTGTGGCATAGGTATGTTTGAATCTCTTATACCTATTAAAGAAGAAGTTAAGATAGACATGAAAAAATAGTTTGTAACATGAGGGACGGTCCCCATCTGTATGATGTCAAAAATCTGGATTTATTGGAATTGTAAAACCAGAGGCCAATGCTTTTCTTATTGATTCCTTCCAGTGTGCAATGCATATTGAAAACATTGGTGCTTAGGTTTCTCCAGCAGACACAAAGTTATCATGGATGCAGCTGACGTCATTCAGTGTAGACCTATAAATGCTGAGTCATCACCAGGGTAAGAACCTGCTGGGAGGCATAGATGGTGGTGGTGATGGCGATGGTGATGATGGCGGTGGTGATGGTGGCGGTGGTGATGGCGGTGGTCATGGAGGTGGTGGTGGTGGTGGTGGTGATGGCAGGGGTGGTGATGGTGGTGATGGCGGTGGTGATGATGGTGGTGGTGATGGAGGTGGTGGTGATGGTGGTGGTGATGATGGCAGTGATGGTGGTGATAGAGATGGTAGTGATGGAGGTGGTGGTGGTAATGGTGGTGATGGCGATGGTTGTGGTGGTGACGCTGATGGTGATGGTGGTGGTGATGCTGGTGGTGAGGATGGTGGTGACAATGATGGTGATGATGCAAGTGGACAACTGAGCTTTAGTGCCAGAAACATCATGTATTCCCAGTGAATTGTAGTTTCTCCTATTGGGTGGAAAGAGCATCTGTCTTGGTTCTTAAATACACAGGAACTGTGGGTTCCTCTAGGGTGTCACAAATGTTTCTCTGCACCTTGACACCTCACTGAGGACCTGCAGCTCATTCTGCTCTCTCCTTTCTTCTTCCAAAAACCTTGATTCACAGAAAGGCATTTAAATCCTCAGTCAGGGTTACAGTAATTGCACCTGCCTCACCTCCCTGGACACCACATTTGTAACCTCGCTGTACTGGGCATAGGAGGGCAGGGTGTGTTACACTGGTACAGAGTCAGGCTGGACTCCCCAGTTCCCAATTTTTCCCTCCGCCTCCTTGCTCACTGCACAGGTGCTGCCCCCAGGGTCTCAGCAATTCATCCAGCCCCAGGGCTCTGGGTCCAGCCTGGCCCTGACTCTGAGCTCAGCAGGGCCCTGCCTGTGGTGGGCAGGATGCTCATGGCCCTGCTGCAGGTGGATGGGCTGGGGGGCTGAAATCCCCCCACACTGTGCTCCTATGCTCACACTGCCCTAAGGGCTCTTTCATCCCTGGAGCTGTGTCCAGGCCAGGCATGTGGGAAGGTTTTCTTGGAGGTCAGTTTCTCAGTTTTAAGACTCTTCTCTCTCCTCTTTTCTCTCTCTGTAGCCTCCATGGCCTCCTATCAGCTGACTCAGCCACCCTTGATGTCAGAGTCCATGAGACAGACAGGCAGGATCACCTGCCCTAGAGATAAATTGGGGGATAAATATCCTTCCTGGTACCAGCAGAAGCCAGGACGGGCCCCTGTGCTGGTCATCTATGAAGATAGCAGTCAACCATCAGGGATCACTGAGTGATTCTCTGGCTCCAACTCAGGGAACATAGCCACCCTGACCATCAGTGGGGACCAGGCTAGGGACGAGGCTATTTACTGTGCTACACAGATCATGGCAGTGGGAGCAGCTGGCAGTGACTCACAGTGACACTGACAGATGGGGACACGAGACAGAAACCTCTCCCCCAACCTGGCTGTCACTCTGACCCACCCTCAGCAATGACATGGCCTTCATTTCAACGGACTCTGCCTGTTTCTCCTGCAGCCCAAGCAACAGGAGAATGGTGTCAGGCTTCCATTTGTATTGTAGTTTTCACAAATAATTCATTTGAAGTCCAAATATCTTGCCACTTGAAATCCAAGCCTCTGCAGAGACCAGCGCACAGGTTCAGGGCATGGAAAATGTCTCTAGACAGCTTGGTTCCTGCACTGGGAATCAACCGTCTTTCCCCTCCCTTTCAACCCAAATTGTGGCTGGCGCGCCCCCTACAGGCAGCTAAAAGAGCTGACAGGGAGATGCCGTCTCCCTAGGGACCCTGAGCATTTGGGCTGAGGATTTTCCCATGCCCTCCCTGGCAGGCTGGTCCCAGGACACCAAGAAGACTTATTGTTACAGGTCCAGGACCTTTCTTATCTTCCTTTTCTCTCTCCTTCCCAAGTGACCTTGGAATTGTTACTCCCCATCTCAGCCCCTTCCCTTCTGTGTTAAGTGCACTTTGCAGATTCTGTGCTCCCAGGTCCTAGATCTGTAGAATTTCAGGGAAAGCAGTGCTGATCACCCACATGGAATTCAAGACAGCGAGCCCAGGACCAGAGGCACAGGCAGCAGTGGGGGTCCCCACAGAGCTGCATGGTGGGCACCGGGTGGAGGTAAGAAACCAGGAACCACTCCCCTGAGTGTCTTCAGCCCCAGGTGAACTAGGGAGGGGTCAGTGAGCTGGGCTCAACCCACCAGGGCCTCCCCTGTCACTGCCCCAGCAGCATCGTCCTGGAGGCCCCTATATGTGCTAAGCAGCTGCCAAAGAACCTGATTAATTACCTGGAAATTTCCCTTCACCACACCTGACCACACGTGACTCCTGCTCCCAAATTACTAATTTATTAAAATGGCACAATTAGCCTAAATGGCCTGAATCCAGGTCCCCTTTCAGGTTTGCTGCTGTCCTCTCAGGTCCTCACACACACCAGACTCTTTCCACAGGGGCCTGACTCTGCTGTTTCCAACACAGATCCCGGGACTCCTTTTTCTCTATCAGTCCTGACAGCAGTTCCAGAGACACTTCCCCATTAAGATGTCCCCAGGCTCTTATTATTATACAACCTGCCTGTTATTTTCTGCCTAAATCTTTTTAATTATCCCCATAGCATTTACAACTGTAGGAATCTTCGCCTATTATTAATTTTATTAATTGATTAATTTGTGTTAACTATTTACTTAATTGGTCATGGATGCTTTTTTACCACAGAATCACACATAAAAAACAGAGACACAAACAGCTAAGGGTGTATTTCTCCCTGCAATAATACCCACCACTTTCACGAAGACACCAGGGTCTTTCTCACTTTTTGTTCCACCATCCCTGTGATGTTGGCTTTATTTTCATCCCTGCTGATGTGTGACTTCAGGGTGGCTGCTGCGGCTCCAGCTATCACTCCCATATTCAAGGAGAAAAGGGCCTCATGAATCCAGTGCTCTTTCACAAGAGCAGAGCTTTCCTAAGAAGAATTTCACCCACTGATCTCACATCCCACTGATCGGGCCTGAGCCACATGGTCAACCCCAGCTGAGCAGGACCTGGGAATCACAGGCACCAGTCTTTTCAGTGAATATAGAAGACAATGCTCAGGTGGAAGGTGACAGGGACTGTCTGCTGGGTCTGCAAACCCAGTTTTCCTGCACAGCCAAACCAGCACGGTGAACAACTCACTTCAAGAAGGCCGTGTCTTGTTCCTGCTGAATTCCCCGCATGGAACGTGTCCCAGACCACAGTGGGTCTGGATTAACATTTGTTGGGTGGATGTTCTTCTCTCTCTGACTTTGGTGCAGGAGTCACCACTGTACGTTGGCCCTGCATCCACAGCGGGGACCAGTAAGAGCCAGTCCCTGAGTCCTGTGATCCCCGCCCTGCATGCCAAGCCCTGGTATTACCCCCATGACCACCCACCACCCAGACACATGTGCAGGCAGCCTCAGATGGACCTTCCTCCTCCTCTTCCAAATATTCATGTTCATATTGTCATGAGTAACCTGCACCCCTCGCACCTGGTATTGAGGCAGGCATGAGTCACAAAGAGAAGAGAAAAACTTCCTCCATTGGCACCAGCAGTCCGCAGACCAGGGAATCAGGGACCTGAACAGATTTTAATTATACACCCGGACCCAGGAGGCCCCTGAGCCTCCAGCAGCCAGTATGGAGCAGCCACCAGGGGACAGGACAGAGTCACCTGGCAAAGTCACCTGGAGATAGGGTAGACCTGGGTGACAAGGAGCTGCTGACAAGCAGGGAGGGTCAGTGACCACAATCTGAGATCTAGAAAGAAAGGTGTCATTTTCTACAGTGGCATCCTTAACATCGAGTACAAATTCTCCAGGCCTTGTGTTTCTCAGCTTTGTCTCTGGCCAATGTTGCATATTTTACACAGGTGCAGACACTTTGCTTCCCCCTACACACTGGCCCACTCTTCTGTGCTAAAATGCTGTCATTGCCACAAATGCCATCCTCCCCTGTGGGCACATGTGTTTCACCTCCCTCCTGCTTACTCTGAGAGCCCCCTCATTCTGCTACACAGCAAAGTTTTCTTTCAGCATCTAAGCTGTACCTGACCGTGACCACATACTGGGGGTGCATAGGCACAGCACCTGTGCCCTACCTTAGGAGCTCACAGCCAAGGCCAGGAACTTACAGCATCTCCTGAGTCTTTCAACACTCCGTGTGCACATGACAAGGGTGAAGTTTGATTGTGGAAAGCACCACTCAGAAGCAATGGCAGGTCCCTGCACATGTGCCAGCCTTATGGTGTCACCCATAGAGTGGGGTCATGAGGGCCACTGCATTGGGTTGAAAAGTGCCCTCCAGAGGGGGAGCTGGAACTACACCTAACATCTGGACTTTACCACAAAATATTTAAGGACAGGACACCCCTGGAGTCCTAAATTACCCAAGCTACTCTGAGCCAGTATCCAACAGAGGAAGGACCTTAGGTCTCAGAATAATCCCTCAGTCGCCATTGTAACTAAGTCCCTGGCCATCTCCACGCAGGACAAGGAATGGCCACATGAGCAGGACATCATACTACCTGGAAAATGCACATAGAATTCCTCTCAGAGTTCTGCATGACCAGATGAGCTCAGAAGTGAGGCCAGAACATAACCTACAGTGACAATGCCAACCCAGACGATGGGACCAGAAGGAGAATGAGAATTCTGTGTGCTGAGGGTGGGTCTTCAGGGGCCCCCCTCCTCTCTCTGTCCCTTGGGGCTGAGCCCTTCTCTGGAAACCACATAGCTCCTCCTGCAGCAGCCCCTGACTGCTGATTTGCATCAGGGGCGCTCTCTCCGGCAAGGGGATAAGAGACGCCTGGAAGAACCTGCCCAGCCTGGGCCTTGGGAAGCAGCATCGGAGGTGCCTCAGCCATGGCCTGGACCCCTCTCTTCCTCGCCCTCCTTGCTCACTGCACAGGTGCTGCCCCTAGGGTCCCAGCCACTGGTCCAGCCCCAGGGCTCTGGGTCCAGCCTGGCCCTGACTCTGAGCTCAGCAGGGCCCTGCCTGTAGTGAGCAGGATGCTCATGACCCTGCTGCAGGTGGATGGGCTGGGGGCTGAAATCCCCCCACGCTGTGCTCCTGTGCTCATACTGCCCTAAGGGCTCTTTCATCCCTAGATCTGTGTCCAGGCCAGGCACGTGGGAAGATTTACTTGGAGTTCGGCTCCTCAGTTTCAAGCCTTTTCTCTCCCCTTTTCTCTCCTGTAGGTTCTGTGGCTTCCTATGAGCTGACTCAGCCACCCTCAGTGTCAGTGTCCCCAGGACAGACAGCCAGCATCACCTGCTCTGGAGATAAATTGGGGGATAAATATGCTTACTGGTATCAGCAGAAGCCAGGCCAGTCCCCTGTGCTGGTCATCTATCAAGATAGCAAGCGGCCCTCAGGGATCCCTGAGCGATTCTCTGGCTCCAACTCTGGGAACACGGCCACTCTGACCATCAGCGGGACCCAGGCTGTGGATGAGGCTGACTATTACTGTCAGGCGTGGGACAGCAGCACTGCACACAGTGACACAAGCAGATGCGGAAGTGAGACAGAAACCTGCCCCCTCGGCCTGGTTCACAAGACCCTTCCCTCTCTCCTGCCCTGTCACACTGAGCAGGAGGGAGCCTTCCATGTGGAATGGAAGTTTCCAGTCCTGTCCCTGCCCTTATGTTCCTGAGAGATGGGAGCGAGTTCCTGCCCACCTCTAGGCTCAGCTTATCCCATAATAAACTGAGCTGGTCGTTTTGATGATCAAATGCCAGCTCCCAAAAGACCCCAGAAACCCTGATATCTAAGTAGCACCAAGTCTATTAGTATCAAGGGAGACTAGCCCTAGGGTGGAATCATTTTAGTATCTCAGAAGGCACAGGGCAATGGAAAATATTTAGAAGGTTTCAGGATATGCACATGAGCAGTTAAAGGCAGGTATTACAAGGAAGGAACCTACTAGAATTGGGGCCCATCTGTGACATCATAGCATAGCCTGGTGGACACAGAGAAGGGAAGGTCTTGAATCAAGTCTTGATCAGTAAATATTTGTTGGATAAGTGAGCAATTTACATAGGTGAGAACTGTGTGCTCTCTTGAGCAGACCACTTACCTGGATAATTGGTTTTCAGGAATTTCCTGAAGCAATGAGTGACAGTCTTTATTGTTTTCACCCGCATCCACCTGGGAAAGAGTATCCTGGAACCAGCAGTTAACACTGACACAGTTGGTCTCAGTCCTCAGCACAAACATTCATTGCAGGCTGAAAAGTGATAATGGAAGAGAAAGGAGTTGATTAAATCCCTAGACACAAACAAATCCATGAGCAGAGAAGAGAGATGCGGGCTCAGCTGGCCCAGTCCCACAGGGGTCATTCCCCTTGTGATGGAAATGACCACATGAGGGTCCCCCAAGCGGTGTTGGGGGGCAGTCCAGATGGAGGGAACTGGCCTCCCAGGGCTCCCTGCTGCTTGGGCTGGGCAAAGGTTAGAGGGATGGAAATCTGGTCCAGTCCTTCCCAGCAGCATCTCCAGGTTGCTCCTCCCTCTATTGGGGCTTCCCCTCCACTCCCCAGCACCGTCATTGCTTCCTCATCTCCTGTCTCCTCCCTGCCCCAAGGCCCTCCCTGTGCTCACCCTGGCTCCTCCCCCTGCTCCATGCCCAGCCTCTGCAGAGCAGCCTGGGCCCAGAGACTTGGGCAGAAGCTTCCGTCCCACCAGCTGCAGAACCTTCCCTACAGAACCAGGCCAGTCCCTGTGTCTCATATTTGTAGAGATCCCAGTCACCCTCAGAGATGACGGGTGGGAAACCAGCCCACAGTGACCTAGGCTGCTGGGCATATGGCCTTCAAGCTGGACTTCAAGCCCACTTGGCTGCATCTCCCTGGCCATATCCAGCATCCAGGCTGGGAGTCTGGAATCCTAGTTCCCCTGGCCCATTCACTCCCACTAGGTTTGCTTCTAAACTCCCTGGGCCTCAGCTTCCTAGTCTGCCCACCAGAAGCAGTGACGGGCATTTTCCAGGGCTGTGATAAGAGCCCTGGAACTCTCTCTCTCTCTCTCAGCCTCTGTTTCCTCATCAGTAGTGGGAAGACCCCCTGCCAGGTGGGCCAGTCCATGACATCTACAGAGGGAGCAGGAACCTCTCCTATTTCCTGGAGGAGAGCTGGGGTGGAGGCTGCAACCCAGGATCATCAGAGGAACTGGGGTCTTCAAGGCTCCTAGGGACCCCTTAAGGCGGGGGTCAGAGCGGCTTCAGGGGTCTTTTTTTTTTTTTTTTGGACGGAGTCTCGCTCTGTCACCCAGGCTGGAGTGCAGTGGCGCGATCTCGGCTCACTGCAAGCTCCGCCTCCTGGGTTCACGCCATTCTCCTGCCTCAGCCTCCTAAGTAGCTGGGACTACAGGCGCCCGCTGACACGCCTGGCTAATTTTTTGTATTTTTAGTAGAGACGGGGTTTCACCGTGTTAGCCAGGATGGTCTCGATCTCCTGACCTTGTGATCCACCCGCCTCGGCCTCCCAAAGTGCTGGGATTACAGGTGTGAGCCACCGCGCCCAGCTGGCTTCAGGGGTCTTATTGCTTGGTCCAGACAGAAGATGTTTCCAGTTGTGAAAAATGACTTCAGGGACAACAAGAACAGAGATTCGCCTCTCCGGACACCAGTGGTTGATGTGCCTGGAGTACTCCTTGTACCAGGCAGGGGAGAGAGTCCTAGACAGAGGAAGTTCTAGGTGTCACCTAGATTTTGGGCCTCGGGGCCTATATCGGGGTAGGTGATGTCACAGTGAGTTGATGCTCTGCAGCCCCTTCCCTAGGACGTGGCAGAGGGAAGAGCTGGCGGTCCTCTGAGGTGTGAGTGAGTCCAACCCTGAGGGTCTTCCCAAGCTGGAGGTCCCTGGGTGTAGAGGGAAGAGGTTCTGGTCAAACAGGCCTGGTGTTGAATCCCGGTCCATTTATTCATTTGGTCAAGAAATATTCATGGGGGACCCACTATGTGCCAGGTGCCAATCCAGGTGACTGGGGACACAGTGTTGAGTGGGACAGTTGGCCCCTTCACTGCTAGAGGTATGATATTCTCAAGCGTCTCAAGCCAGGACTCAGGGCTCTATGACTGTGTGTCAGATATATAGCTTTTATGTGCATGTCTCCAGAGACTGGTTTCCTGGAGTTCCAAGTGACAGCCATCACTCACCTTGAATGCAAAAGTTAAAGGAGCATCCAAAAACCTAGTGACCCAGATAAATAATACTTAATGCAATATTTTCAAAAATCGAAATTAATTCCCAACAAACCCACGATGAACAAAATTTCAGGATCTGACTCACTCATCTCAGTGGTTTCCCTCTTGGTCCTACCCATAGTCCCACAGGTGAGTGAGTGCCCACGGGGATGCAAAACCAGAGTCAGGCCCCTGCACCCCCTTCTGCCCGGCCACCAGAGCCCTCCCCTGGGTCTTGGCCCTCCTCCAGGAGCTCCAGCCAGTTCCTGCGCAGGATTCCTCTACTGCTGGTCTCTTCTGCCCCCTACTGGACTCTCCCCTTATAGCTGCACTCCAGGCAGCTGGTGGAGGTTAAAGAACAGAAACCTCCCAAAACTCCACCCTCCAGTTCCAGGCTGGCTCCACCTCATGTCCTCCAGGTCTCTGGTTGCTATTAGTAAGTCCCAGGACACGGTCTTTACACCAAGTCGCTGTGTGCCTCGGGCAAGAAACTCCCTCTCTCTGAGACTGTTTCCACATTGAGAGAAGGAGCTAGAAGACCTCCCTGCCAGGTTGGCAACTCCACTCTGTGACATCTACAAAGGGAGCAGGGATCTCTCCCATTTCCTGGAGGAGAGCTGGGGTGGAGGCTGCAAGCCAGGATCACCAGAGGAGCTGGGGTCTTTGGGGTTCCTGAGGACTCCTCAGAGGGGGGATCAGGAGCTACAGAGCCAGCTTCTACCTCTGGGGACTCAAGAGATCCAGAACGTTTGTCACATCCCCAGCCAATAATTAGTCATCTTGTGCCTAAGACTCCCCCAGATCCCAACAGTGAGAAGCTCAAGATGAGACAAGAAAGACCAGCCAGCTTGAATTTAGGGATGGTGGGGAGTGGGGAGCTGGGGACCCCTGGACCTGGGAGAGAGGAGTCTGCAGTGCCTGCAGATGGAGTTTCTGGGACCTGGGGGATGGAGACTGGGCAGGGGACTGACCAGCAGGAGGCCAAGGTGGGGGACACCCTCAGGCATGGAGCAGGGCAGAAGCAACTGGATGGGGTACACCCCTCTGCTTTGGGAGAGAAGGGCCAGGGCGGGACCCAGAGGGCTCTGCAGAGGCACCACAGACCCTGAGCAGGGGGTCCGCCAAGCAGGACAGCTGGACTTGGCCTCCTCTGCCCAGGCCTGGATCCAGCCCTTGCACATCTCAGTCCAGGAGGGCAGGGGGGCAGGCCTGGGTGGCCAGAGCTGCAGCTGCACCTGCTGGGGAGGCCTAGTCCAGTCTGCCAGGGTCCCCAGCCAGACTTGGATTTCCGACTGCAGCCACCATGGGAGGATGTGGTCTGCGGTGGCGATGTCTGTCCAGAGGCCACAGCAGGTGCAAGGGTGGGGGTAGGGGCAGCAGCTGGGGATGCTACATTTCGGGACAGCCCCTTTTTATCCCCAAGACCTGGGACTGTCCCTGAAAGGAACAACAGCTTCTGGGTCCTGAGCAGTGGGTGAGTGTATACCACAGAGGGGCTGGGAGGGAGCAGCTTCAGCCTAGATTCCCAGGGCAGACCCTACCCCAGCCCCCAACATCCAACGAGCCCAAGATCAGAGACAGGATAGGCCAAGCTCCCAGTGGAGGAGAAGCTGTGCTGGACCAGGGGTTTCCCAGGGCCCTCCCTTGTGCCCTGAATGATGTCTGTTAGGGCACCTACACCCTGTTACTGCTCAGTGCCTTGCCTATCTCCAAGGACAGGGATGTGTGGTGATTATTTCTAAAATCCAGCCCCCAGCACCTGGCCCTCAAAAGTTGCCCAAGCAATGTGTATAAAGATCCAGCCTGGAGATCTTTGAAAACTGATTCGATGAGTCAAACCATTAAGTCATGATCACCATCCTCAACTTCATCTCTTTCCTCCTCCTCCTCCTCATTATCACCACCTTCAAGAACCGTTAAGGGTCTGAGACTTCCTACTATTTGCAGACTAAAAAGTAAGCCTGCAACAGTGTCATGGATGCTGGCAGAAGATACAAGACTCCTGGGTCAGAGACAACGAATAGTGTGTCTTTCACAGCAATAGCAGTTGCCAAGGTATCAGCATTGTCTTGCACCAGTTCCACAAGGTGACGCAAAGAGGGCCAGGTGACATCTGCATGCCAGAGCTCAGGGATCCCAAATATTTTGTACTTGACAGTAAGCATATATCTGTCTTTTGCTCCAAAGAGAGGCATTCTCTGTACCTTCTGAGGTTGTCCACTCTACAAACATCCTTCAAAAGATAATCCACAACAAAGGCAATCAGTGCCTTTGCCCGAGAGACATGCAGAAATGCAGAGATCCGTAGTAGATCACTGTCTCCCAACAACCATCAACTTTATCAATGAAATGAAGTCTCAGGCTATTTGTCTGTTACCATAGCCCACAAAAACGTCTGGCTTGATTGTCACCAAATGTATCAAGGAAGTTAAGGAGTATCTGACACAAAATGTGAACCAAGCAATTCTCAAAGGGGCCTCCCAGGAAATTCACTTTAGGAAGTCCTGGGAGGCTCCTCTGAGAGTTGCTGAAACAAAACATTGAGAGTCCTAGAGAGCTGCAGATCTGAACTTGAGCAGATATTTTTAAAGATTTTGTGGCAGAAAAAGTAACCGGAAAGCAAGAGGGCAGAGCAGGGGCCTTTCTCACTAGAGTATGGGGTCCAGAAGATCTCAAACATTTCTATACTAGGCTCTCAGGGCAACAGAAAAGATGAGAGCGGTGAATGGAGGCTAAAGGAGTGCAAATGACACAAGGGGCCGCATGAAGCAAAAGAGGTTTATTCAACCAGATTTAGTCCATGTTTAATTGAGCCACTCCTTTGTGCCAAGCTCTGGGTTTTCCCATACACCAAGCAGTGTGTTACCACCTAGACCCAGAGAGCCATGTCATCATCAGCAAAGGATGCCCTAGTGTCATGCAAGGACCAGGCCTCAGATTCCGACTCCAGACCTACTGCCTCTTGGCCCTGTGACATTAAAAAAGTAGGGAATCAGCCTGAGCAGCATTTCCTCGTCTTCAAATGTGGGGGACAGTAGATAATCTTAGCTCCCAGGATTAGTGCTTATAAAGCACCAGGGCTAAAGAGCATTGCTATTATTATTGTATTCTGCATCATATTCCTATATCATAGTCAAAAAGCACCTGCCAACTCAAAGCACCTGCCAGCCCTCTCCTCCTCCACCACTGCCGAATGGAGCCAGGCACGAATATTCCAGGTGGACAGACGAAATACAGGGGACGAGCCCCTTCCTAGATCCTAGCGCAGCTTGCCCCCTACTTAAGGAATGACATTGGGCACTGCATTCATCTTCTCTGGATGGTAATTTTCTCACCTGTAAAACAGGGACACTTGCCCCAAGGACACACCACAAGTTGTTCTGAATCTGAAAGTAAGAGAAGAACAAAAAGAGAACCAGAATGTATTCAACACCCACTGAGTGCTTAGCAAACACATGGTTTCTTTTTTTTTTTTTTTTTTTTGAGACGGAGTCTCGCTCTGTCACCCAGGCTGGAGTGCAGTGGTGCGATCTTGGCTCACTGCAAGCTCCACCTCCTGGGTTCACGCCATTCTCCTGCCTCAGCCTCTCCGAGTAGCTGGGACTACAGGCGCCCGCCACCACGCCCGGCTAATTTTTTGTATTTTTAGTAGAGACGGGGTTTCACCGTGGTCTCGATCTCCTGACCTTGTGATCCGCCCGCCTCGGCCTCCCAAAGTGCTGGGATTACAAGCGTGAGCCACTGCGCCCAGCCTGGTTTCTTTAACCCTCATAACCTTCATGCCGCAGAGGAACTCTCTCCCCATTTTACAGGTAAGGAAACTGAGGCCCAGAGTTAACCTAGGTCTGGATAGACTCCACATTTATGACTTCACCACTCTTCCTTGCCTGAAGGATATAGAATCACTCCCTGCAGGGCTCTTGCCTGACTCAGGAAAGGGCCACAGGGTAGCGGGCCAGGCTTAACCAACCCAGCCAAGAAAGGGCTGGTCCCAACTGGCTGGAGTGCAGTGTACAGGCATCCAGCCTGGAAGACTGATCAGAAAAGAAGCCACAGCTCCAGCCCCAGCCCCAATCCCCTAAGCTCAAGCCCTTGGGGACTCCTGCTGGGCAGCTCTCTAGGCCCTAGGGAGCTCCACAGAGCCAGGCTGCCCTTTGGGAAATGGGGAAGGGAAGTGGGTCAGGTGTGCACCACCCAGGGTCCCAGGGGCGGGGCCAGGCAAGCGGCTGTGGTGGGAGGCAGTTGAGCCCCGGACTGTGACCGCATCAGGGCAGTTGTTAGATGTCCCTCTGGGAGAGATCCCCAGGGGTGACAGCCATGGACCCTGGAAGGGCCTGGGCTGGGGACAGGGACCAGAGCCAGTCCAGGGGGAGGACAGAGCCAATGGACTGGGGTGCACTGTAACAGCCCTGCTGGCGAGAGGGACCAGGGCACCGTCCTCCAGGGAGCCCACACTGCAAGTCGGGCCAGAGGTGCCCCTGACCCTGAGGGCCAATGAGACCCAAGACAGGCCAAGTGGGTTGTGAGACCCCTGAGGAGCTGGGCCCTGGTCCCAGGCAGTGCTGGCCCCTGCTGCTGCTGGGTCTGGCCACGGTCGCCCATGGCCTGCTGCGCCCAATGGCTGCACCGCAGAGCGGGGACCCAGACCTTGGAGCCTCAGTTGGAAGCAGCCGATCCAGCCTGCAGAGACTGTGGGGCAGGTAAGGGGCAAGAGATTCCGGGGGATGTAGGGGTCCTGCAGCAGAGCTGGGAAAGCGTGACCAAGGGGAGACAAGCCAGAGGAGTGAGGAGGAAGGTTAACCCTAAGAGGGGTCTGGGCTGACACTGGCTTTAACTAATGGGTTGATATTTTGTCCATCACAGATTTGTTTGAATTATTGTTTTAAATATCATATTGATATTATTTTTCTTGATTTCTGGGTTTTCTGGCCCCACTTAAATTTTGCACCAGGGTCAGTGTCTCAATCACCTAGTCCTAGTCCTCTGGGTAGGGCAGGAACAGAGGCAGGGACAGGACATCCACAGGGGGTGGTGGCCACTGTCCCCACAGGGTGCCCAGGCCTGTTCCTCCTCCTCCTCCTCTCTGCCCATGTGCCTCCTGCCCAGTGAGGGCAGGGGCCACTCCCTGGAGAAGGCAGCAAGGGCTGGGCTTGGTCTCCCCCAAGGCCGTCTGTTGACCGACTTGCACGGAAATGCTTACTGGGGCCAGGCTCAGGGACACAGGGAGGGTGAGCTGAACCGAGGGGAGCTGTCCAGTCATTGGAACAGGCCCACGGCCCATGTTTGGAGAAATAAAGGGAGAGGGGATCTCCCTCTGTGGGATGATGCCCAGGTTGGTCTCACAGATCGAGGGGCACTGGCTGGTGATGGGTGCCCCCAAAAGACAGAGCAGCGTCAGAGGAGAGGAGAGCACAGGATGAGGCTGGGAGCTCCTGGGTGACTGGGAAGGGGAGGCAGGAAGACCATAGGGTCCGTGCCCCATCCCTAGTCCAGGACGAGTCCTTGGATGGATTTAGGTAGATTGATTATCAGAATCAGATTTGTGTTTTTGGAAAAATCAGCACCGGATTGGAGGCTGATGCGACGCCCGATTAGAGGAGGGAGGAGAGGGGGTGACGGCCAGGTCCAGAGTAGGTAGGGATCCTGGAGGAAGAAGCCGTGCCCTGGGGATGGGGAGGACGCTCAGATTCAGAGCACCCAGGGACCCAGTTTCCTATGAAATGGGAGCATGAAGCTGAAGTGAGGGCTGAGCAGAGGGGAGCAGACACGCTCAGGAACCGTCTATGGGCGTTGAAAATGTATAACCGTTTTAGCAATAGGCGGCAAGTCAAAAAACAAAGTGAGTTTATCTAAATTGGGCAATTCCACTTCTAGCAATTTATCCTAAGGGTGGGTGGAGGGAATAATCAAAGCTGTAACCAAATCTTTATAACAAGAGTGGTTAGCTCAGCATTATTAATGATGGGAGAAAACTGGAAATAATCCAAATATCTACCAGATAGGGTGTAAAAAAACACAATTGTATTTGGGGGTGGTGGTTGTTGTTGTTGTTGTTGTGAAACAGTCTTGCTCTGTTGCTCAGGCTGGAGTACAGTGGCGTGGCCACAGCTCACTGCAGCCTCAACCTCCAGGGCTCAAAAGATCCTCCAGCCTCAGCCTCCTGAGTAGCTAGGACTACAGTTGCAGGCCACTACACCTGGCTAATTTTGATTAGGATTATTATTATTTTAGAGACAGAGCCTGGCTATATTGCTCAGGCCTGTCTCAAATTCCTAAGCTCAAGCAATCCTTCTGCCTCGGTTTCCCATGTGCTGGAATTACAGGCGTGAGCCACTGCACCTGACCCAACTGTGTTTTTAAAGTATATATGCATTTTCAAAAACCTGTCAGAAAATACAGAAAAATGTCAATGGTGTGTCTGGCTGGCTGGTGGGATTTCACCTAATTTTAATTGTGGCTTTATAATTTTCTGGTTTTGTGAAGTTGTTCACAAAAAGAGACATTTCTTCTAATAAAATTTTTAATACAAGAGTAATGTACTCACGTACATTACTCTTTTTGTAATGAGTACATTACAAAATGTAATGACTTTTGTACATTACTCTTTTTTCTTGCCAAAAAAAAAAAAAAATTAAGCAGAGAAGTATATAAAGTAAAAGCAAGTGCTTCTTCTTACCATCTCCCACCTCTTCCCAGAGATAGCCACTGTCAGGTTGGTCAATATACTTCCAGAACTTTTCCTGTGTGTGTATGTGTCCCTGAAAACACACACACACAGAGTTGGTGTTGGGATTTTATTTTGCAAAAATAGAGCCATATTCTGCACATTACCAACTTTTAAAATAATCTATTACTGACACTTTCTGTATCAGTCCATATGGATTAACCACATTCATTGCTTATAAACTTTGCTTTATAAGCAAAGTTTAGATGAGCCAGAATTTATTTCCACTAAAACTCTAAATGACAAATGATGCTGCAGTGGAAATTCGTGTGTGTGTGTGTGTGTGTGTGTGTGTGTGTGTGTGTGTACAAAGTGCACTTATATATCTCCCCAGGATAGATGCCTAAAAGTGGAATTGCTGGATCAGAGAGAATGTACTTCTGAAATGTTATGGGTAGTGTTTCCAAAAGTCTGTGTCCACTCACTCTGGTGAACGGTAGTGCCTTTGCTCCTATATTCTTGCCAATAATGCAAAATTGTTGATCTTTTTATATTCTGCCCATCTGATGAGCAAAAAATTGAATGTGTTTATTGTTTTATTGTGTATTTTATTACTGGTGAAATTATTTTTTATATTTTTATTTATTGGTTTTATTTCATCTGTGAATTAACTAGTCATCATGTTGCCCGCTTTTCCATTCAGTTGCTTTCATCTTTTTATATATCAATAACATAGGGATATATTTGGGATTTTAACCACTCATTTAGTGTATGTATTGTAAATATTTTTCCCTGGTCTGTTTTATGGGTCTTTTGTTTATGGGGTCTCCCACCATAAAACTGTGGTAAATTTTTATGTGTCGAACTGGTTTAACCTTTTCTTTATGGTTTCTGTGACCTCCGCCATGTGTAGGAAGTTGTCTTTATTTCAGTATTATAAAGTCATTTTTCTGTTTTATTCTGGTACTTTCAGTGTATTGGTGTTTTATTGTTTTTTTTTCTTTACTTCTCCTGGAGTTTATTTTTGTGGATGTAGGAATAAGACCTTATTTTCCAAATAGGAAAGCCAATCATCACACATTTGTTGAATATAAATGCAACTTTTCTCAACTACTGCATTATTGATTTATTACATTCTTTCTGTGGTTCTCGGTTTATTGAGCTATTCCTGCGCCCACCCTGTTTTGATTATTTTAGCTTTATAGTATGTTTGGTATCTGGTAGGGAAAGAACCCGTCATTGTTACTTTTTCTCAAAATAGTCATGTCTATTATCCGTCATTCTTAGAGTTGGACTGCAGAATCGGTTCCCTAATTTTCAAAAATCATTCTTCTGGTGTTACGTTTGTAATATCACAGAATATGGGATTAATTTGAGAACTGCTATCTTTATAATGCTCAGTGGTTTTGTCCAGAGACATGATGTACTCTCCATTCACTCAGAGAAGTGGTTTAATATTTTATTCATGCAAATCTTGCACACTTTATGTTTTTTATTCATAAACGGTTTGTAAATATGATTTTATTGAAGTTATAAATTTTTTCACAATTTCATATCGTAAATGATTACTGTTTCTATAGCAAGAAACCCTATTAACTTTTGTATGTTGCTCTTGTATCCAGACACTTTAACTCTTGTATTAATTCCAGCAGTTCTTCAGCTGATACTCCGTGTGTGTGTGTGTGTGTGTGTGTGTGTGTGTGTGTGTGTGTTTAGTCAACTATCACACCATTTGCCAAAACAATTTTCTCTCTTTTTCTATAATATTTATACCTCCTCCTCTCCCCCTTTTATTCATTTCATTGGCTGGAATCTATACAATATACTGAATAATAAAAGTGAGACTAGACAACCTTGGCTTGTTTCTGACTCTAGATGTTTTGCCTTTAAATGTGAAGGTTGCTGTAAATTTGGGGAGATATTCTTCACTGAGTTAAGAAAATTTTCTTCAGTAACTTAATAAAAGGCTAAATGTTTGCTTTCTTTATATGAGAAACAAGTGTTGAATTTATATTACTATTATATTAAATTCTGTTTCAAAAATCTTCTGCACATGTCTTAAATACAAATGTATTAAATACAACCTGCTGCTAAGATGAAAGTTGCTGGCCCCGTCACAATGGGTATCTTCCAATGTAAATAAATTGCCTTGGGGAATAAAATCAGATTTGGAAAAACCTGAGGATTGTTGCCATCATAAACTCTTAGAGTGTGACCTGGGTGTTTTTCTTTTTCTCTGTAGGATGTTAATAGTATCTTGTGTCATGCTAGGATGTCTAGGACAGAGGGCAATACAATGAGGGGAAGGCATTCTGCGATGTCCCCAGGCCTCTGGCTTGAAGAGTAACTTGCTGAAGTGAGGACTCTGTGGAGGAGCAAGTTATACAGAAATAAGTTTAGTTGTGATCTGTTGAGTTGGAGGTGTCTACAGGGCATCCAAGCAGACATAGATTGAGGAGGCAGAATATATGTGAATCTGGAGCCAAGAAGAGAGGTAAGGGCTGGAAATAGGGATCTAAGACCCCTGGACAGTTGTGAGTGTGCACAATGAGAGTCAGATGCAGAGAAAATTAGGAGAATACAGAGAGCAGAACCCAGGGTGGGGATCTGGGAGTCAGCAGTTGGGCATGGGCCTAGTAGAAAGGGAAGCCAAGGAGGAGGAGAGGGGGCAGTCTCAGACACCAAGGAGGGGAGAGTGACTAGAAAGAAAAGCTTCTTGCAGAGACACAAGGGGACGGGGAAGAATTGCAGACTGAACTGGGACAAAGGACTGTTGGCCTTAACCAGAGAGATTTGAGGGAGAGATGAGGCTGAGAGCCAGGGGATCCTGCCATGTCCCAGCATAAAAACAGTACCTGACACAGATGGGTGCTTGGGAGCTGTTGTCGGATGAATGAGTGGACAGATGCATGGATGGATGATAGATTGATGGACAAACAGATGAATAGATGAACAGCTGGATGGACAATTGGATGGATGGGTAGACAGACAGAATGATCTGAGAGATCAGAAAACGCTTCATGCACAAAGTGGGACTGAACTGCATCTCCATGGGTAGAAAGCAGAGGAATCTCCACTTGAGTCAGGAATGACCCAGTGCTCTCAATCCAGGGAGAAAGCCAGCCTGGCTTGACTGGGGACACTTGTATGGGGGACTCAGAGGCCCTTTAAATGAGGCCAGATGAGGTTGGACAGGTCCAAGCCAACTCAGCACTCCTCTGCCACACTGCACAGGAGGGTATGTGTCACTCAGGGAGTTGCTGGGACCTATTGGTCCCAGTGTTGTCATCAGCACTGACAGCCTCAGAGAGGAAAGATACACACTGGGGTGACTCCAAGGCTGTGTGTAGCACTTGCCTTGGACAAAAGACAGGCACGGGGACACCTCTGGGGGGCTGGCCACCCCTCTGCCTCATGCCTAGGTCCCAGCCCCGCCCACTGCAACCCTGTGCCCGTCATGCCCAGCAGGCTCCTGTTCCAGCCCAGCCCCCAGAGAGCAGACCCCAGGTGCTGGCCCCGGGGGTTTTGGTCTGAGCCTCAGTCACTGTGTTATGTCTTCGGAACTGGGACCGAGGTCACCGTCCTAGGTAAGTGGCTCTCAACCTTTCCCAGTCTGTCTCACCCTCTGCTGTCCCTGGAAAATCTGTTTTCTCTCTCTGAGGCTTCCTCCCCTCTGTCCTCCCAGCCTTAAGCACTGACCCTTACCTTTCTCCATGGGGCCCGGAGGAGTGCATTAGTCTCGGGGTAACCAGCAGGAAGGGCCCCCACAGTGCGAGCAGCCGCCTTCAGGTTCCAACAGCTGGATGCAGCCTGGTCCCGGGGCCTGAGCTGGGATTGGGCAAGGTCAGGGCTCCTCCTCTCTTCCAGGGCAGATGTCTGAGTGAGGGACAGAGGCTGGTTCTGATGAGGGGCCCTGCAGTGGCCTTAGGGATATTGCCCAGTGACCCCTGGGGTCAAGGCCAGAGGCTGCTGGGGTGGGCCTGGGGGCTGCTGAGTCTCATAGTCTACAGAGGCTGCTGGGGTGGGCCTGGGGGCTGCTGAGTCTCATAGTCTATGGGAGAAGCCCCAGGAACAGCTGAGGTGAAGGGTTCTGTGGCTGGGCTTGTGGAGACAGGAGACATCTCAGAGCCTCAGAGGTGCCCTGAGGCTTGTCTAGTTGTCCAGCCCACTCCTTGCCAGGACAGCCGAGTGGGCTGGGCTGGGGCAGAGCCCGGTGCCTGTGAGGGATAGGAAGCTCCAGTTCAAAGCAGGCTTGGGCCTCCCCACACACTGCCTGCCAGGACAGTCCTACGGGCTGAGCAGGGGACCCACAGTTCACGGAGGAGGCTCTAGGTCCTGGAAGAATAAAGTGGGCGGTGGAGGGGGGGTCTAGGGATGGAAATGAGGGATCCAGGGGTCAAGGCCAGATTCTAAACTCAGACTCCAGAGATCAGAGAAGAAGGAACACAGCCTGCCCTGGGTATATGAGGAAATCGAGGCTGTAGAGGAGAGGGGCTGGGCCAGGACACCTGGGAAAGGTGACTTGGAAGGGCTCCTAGGAAGGCACAGAGCTGTCAGCTCTCCACAGGGCATGAGTGGACAGGATGGGGAAAGGAGAGGAGAGAACACTGGGTGGACCGGATGGCCACACTGTGAACCCTCCCAGAGACTTTAGACAGAGAGGGGCTCCACAACACCCCGGTGTTCTGTCTGCCCTCTCTCACCCGCTTCCCTGTCCACACAGGTCAGCCCAAGGCAGCCCCCTCGGTCACTCTGTTCCCGCCCTCCTCTGAGGAGCTCCAAGCCAACAAGGCCACACTGGTGTGTCTCATAAGTGACTTCTACCCGGGAGCCGTGACAGTGGCCTGGAAGGCAGATGGCAGCCCCGTCAAGGCAGGAGTGGAGACCACCAAACCCTCCAAACAGAGCAATAGCAAGTATGCAGCCAGCAGCTACCTGAGCCTGACGCCCGAGCAGTGGAAGTCCCACGGAAGCTACAGCTGCCAGGTCACACACGAAGGGAGCACCGTGGAGAAGACAGTGGCCCCTGCAGAATGTTCATAGGTTCCCAGCCCCCACCCCACCCACAGGGGCCTGGAGTTGCAGGATCCCAGGGGAGGGGTCTCTCTCCCCATCCCAAGTCATCCAGCCCTTCTCCCTGCACTCATGAAACCCCAATAAATATCCTCATTGACAACCAGAAATCTTGTTTTATCTCATTTTTTCTTTTCTCACATAAATTCCTAGCCTCCCCGGGGTTCTCAGTGTGGGGTACAGGGAATTCTGCACCCAGTGTGAAAATCACCCAAGGGAGGAGGCTCACAGCCTCCCTGAGTCATCTCCCCAGAGGTTCCTTCCTCTCCCAGTCACCCCTTCCCCAACTCTCCACTGTACCCCTGAGCCACCAGCCTGGCATCAGTTCAGACCAGTCCCACACCCTCAATTTTACTTCTCAATAAATACCTGATCATGTAAAACCCAGCATTTCTAATGTGCAGTCTCTGTCTGGTCATGTGTCTGGGCTGAAGGATCACTGCTCAGGGACGGGGGCAGTTCCAGGTGAGATCCCATGTCTCCGTCATCCCACACCCCACCCAACCTGCCAGGGAACCGGGTGAGCTCCCTGTGCCAGTGGGAACCGCAATCCAGAGCGAAAATTGTCCTGCAGTCCTTGCCCACCTGGGAAGGGACAGGGGCCCAGTGAGAGGTTTGCTGGCGCCCTGTGGGGAGATTCGGGAGAAATTAAGGGGGTCCCCGGAGATCAGATGTGGGCTAGAGGCAGCAATAATGGAAAAAGGACACCCTTGACTCAAGGCCACGGGCTCAGCAGGAACAGAAGGTGAAATTCCCCATTGCATATGAGGAACCAGTCAGGAGAGTGTTTACTGGGTGAGGGATAAATAACTGTGCTGCCACTGGGAACTCTTAAAAACATTGGGAAAGGAAACATGCAAGTGTCTAAGACTTGCACAATGCACATTGGCTAAGTAAACATACTGACAAATCCTGCACTAGGGAACCAGTTTAATATGATGAGCCACAGCATATCCAAAAGCATGTTGATCTCCTTCTCCACCTTTAGAAGACCCAAAACACTCGGAAAGATACCAGCGTTTCCTGACTAGTTTGGGGAATATGGGGTGAGGTTGATGCACAAGATGTTATGGGTATATGATCACATGGCTGTGGGTCGGGGATCAGGCTCAAGGTTAACACTAGCGTGGGGCTGGATGTCAAGCATGAAGGGTGTGGACCACTAAGTCAGGCGCAGGTAGAGTTAGCTTCTGACTGGTTTGTGGATGGAGCTTGATGATGGTCAGCCTGCAGGAGCAGGAGGATGTGGGGAAATTGGGAAAATGAGAAAAGTCACCAATCCAAGCTCAAACTCTGCATCTATTGATTGCCTGGGGGAGGCTAATCAGAGTTGAATTCAGGATGAGCTTCAGGGCTGGGTCAGACTGGATAAGAGCTGAGTGAATGTGGGCTGATGTCTCCAGGCAAGGCCTGGCCTCCACTAGGAGTCAGATCCCAGAAATCCTCCTGCCCGCGGAGCACCCTCTCCCTCTGTAGTTCATGGTGGCGCAGCCTCCCCACCCCATCCCATGTACACCTGCTGCCTCATCTCAGAGACACTCATCCCAGTGTCTCTAACAGCAGATGATGTCAGCCTCCTGGGTGTGGAGACCCCAGCTGTCTTTGCGAGTCCTTAGTGCCTGGGTACTCTCAGACCCCCTGTCTCTGCCTCCAGCACATCAGGGATGTGGCAGCTGCCTTCACCAGAGCTGCTGGGTGATCCCGACAGGCCAGGGACAGAGCCTGCAAAGACAGGAAGCTCTGCAGTCACAACGAGGCAAAGAAAGAACCCCTCAGAGCTTGATCACAGCCACACCTGATCCAAATCCCAGCCTCTCATTAGAAGGAGGCTTGAGGGTTCTAGTTGCCACAGCACCTGTCTGAGCCCATTTCATGGAGGGGAAAACTGAGATGACCAAGGGCCAGATCCATAGCCCTGCTGGGTACAAGGCCATCCCCAACAGCTGCCTAACCTCCTTTCACTGTGTTATAAGTTTCCATTATGGAAAACTTTGAACACATACATAAGGAGACAGAGAAATAATAACGCCCCCAAGTTCCCATCACCCAGCCCCCCAAATAAGCAATTCACAGACATTACTGACCCATCCACAGCAGAATAACCCCTCCATTACACAATACCAGACATCACATCTTTTCAGCTGTAAATATCCCATTTCTATGCTGGAAAGATATGGGCTTAAAAATAACTGCAATATTATTACCAAACCTAAATAGAAATTATCACTAATTCCCTAATATGAAGAAATAATCATGGCCTCCTCAAATCCCTCACAAATGCCAGAAGCATATTGACTTAGTTATGTGTTGGTGCTGTTGTTATTTTGGGGTTTTTGGTTGTTCATTTCAGAATTCAATGTGGCATCAAATGGTGATGGGCGCATGTGCTGTCAGGCTGATTGTCACTGGTGAATATCTCCTAAATTGCTCTAGTGCTTCCTTGCAAGGCAGGAGCTGCAGGAGTTGAGAGCTGTCTGGGGACCTTCCCACGGTTGGAATACAGCCACGCCTCCCAAAACAAGAACCTAGGGCTATCATCTACTTCTTTTTTTTTTTCCCCCTGCAAAATGGTTCTAGCATGGAGGTACTTAACTGGATTCAGACTAGACATTGCAAAATAGCTTCCAAGGACAGGGAGCTGCTACCAGAGAAGTCACTCATGTCAGATCGCCACTCTTGTAATAATGTCAGCTGCACAGGATGGTCAATAGCTACATCCCTCAGAAGGGAAGGAAGGCAGAGGGTTGAGGCTTCAGTTCACCTCCTTCTCATGAGCGCTGCGGGAGTGTCTGTGATGTCAGGGGTCTGCAGCTGGGCTCTGTTCACCCAGGAGTGTGCTTCATGCTCTAGGAAGGAGCCACTTTGCACACAGAAGATCCAGGGCCCAGCCATCCTTCCAGGGTGAATA
>NW_026652294.1:5000991-5144918 GCF_009828535.3 Hylobates moloch
CCCCCACCCCACCCACAGGGACCTGGAGCTGCAGGATCCCAGGGGAGAGGTCTCTCTCCCCATCCCAAGGCATCAAGCCCTTCTCCCTGCACTCAATAAACCCTCAATAAATATTCTCATTGTCAATCAGAAATCTTGTTTTATCTCATTTTTTCTTTTCTCACATATAATTCCTAGCCTTCCCTGGGTTCTCAATTTAGAGTGGAGGGAATTCTGCACTCAGTGGGAAACTCACCCAAGGGAGGAGGCTTACAGCCTCCCTGAGTCATCTCTCTGGAAGGTCCTTCCTCTCCCAGTCACCCCTTCCCCAACTCTCCGCCATACCCCTGAGCCTCCAGCCTGGCATCAGCTCAGACCAGTCCCATACCCTCCTCAATTTTACTTCTCAATAAAGACCCGATCATGTAAAACCCAGTTTCCAATGTGCCATCTGTGTCTGGTCATGTGCCTGTGCTGAAGGGTCACTGCTCTGGGACAGGGGTCAGTTTCAGGTGAGATCCCATGTCCCCGTCATCCCACACCCCACCCAACCTGCCAGGGAACCGGGTGAGCTCCCTGTGCTAGTGGGAACCATGTTCCATAGCAGAAAGTTGTCCCTGCAGAGTGGTCCCTGAAATGCAGTTCTTGCCCACCTGGGAAGGATGTGGAGCCTAGTGAGGACAGAGTCGTGGCCCTGAGCAGGGCATCGGGGAGAAACGAGGAGTGTTCCAGGACCCCCTGCTTTGGGCTAGAGGCAGAAAACCCTTGAGCCCAGGCCAAGATCAGAGCAGGAACAGGGTTGAACTTCCCTGTCCCATCCGTGATACCCAGTTAGGAGACCATTCACTAGGTGCCATCACCTTACATTATATTACAACATTACATGGTTGTGCCATCAACAGGGAGACATGAAAAGGCTGGAAAATGGAACCCTTTAGTGTAGTTTACACTTTCACAATGCACATTAGCTATGAAAGATGCTGACAAGTTCTGCAGTTGGAAAACAGTTCATGTTATATAACCTTACAAGTCAAGAATTCTATTCAGTGTCCCAACCCACTTAGCCCTAGAATGCTCTTCAAGACACTGGTGTTCATGTCACTAGTGCTGGGACATGGGCTGAGGCTGAGGCACACAGATGATTCGTTGTGATCAAATGGGCCAGGCTCAGGGTTAACACTGGCCAGATCAGAAAGAGAGCATAGGGCTGAGATCTCAACCATGAAGAGTCTCGAATTCTAAAGTTAGGGGACGCAGTAGAGTTAGATTATGGTTATGGCTGGAGCCATGATGGCCAGCCTGTGTGAGGGTAGGACTCAGGTGGACGGGGTCAAATGAGAAAGTCACCATCCCAAGCACAGAATCAGCATCCATTGGTTGTCTGATGGAGGCTGTGTCAAAATCATACTCACCCAAGAATCAGGGCCAGGTCACACTAGGTCAGGGCAGGGTAAGTGTGACTTAAGGGCTACAGGCAGGTCAGGCTTTCATGGGACTCAGCTACCTTAGACCCCATCCCACCAGGGCCTACTCCCTCCCTCAATCATGTGGTTCAGCCCCTCCGCATGCACCTACACCCTGATGTCAGAGACACAATCGTCCCAGGGTCCCTGACAGCGAGTTAGGTGGCCTTGGGAGATGCACTTCCCAGCCCTCCTCATCAGTCTTGGGCGCTGTCAGGCCCCTTCTTGGTGCCTCCAGCATATCAGCGATGTGGCGGGTGCCTTCACCAGAGCTGCTCGGTGGCCAGGCCAGGCCTGAGACAGAGCCTGCAAGGGCAGGGAACTCTAGGGCCATAGTGGGGCAGAGAAGGGGGTCCTCTTGGAGCCTAATCATAGAACCCCTGCTCCAAGTCACAACCTACAAGTTAGAAGGAAACTTAAGGGTCCTGATTCCCACCACCCTGTCTGGCCCCATTTCATAGATGTGAACGCTGAGACCCCTACAGCAAAGAGGACCACATTGATCTCCACCTTCTCAATGGCCCTGCTGGTTAGGGTGCCAGACTCCCCTCTGGATGTCCCCCTGGTGCTGTCCCAAGACTAATCTCTCTCATTACTGCCTTGTAAGATATTACAGGAAACTGATAGCAAGAAAACAGGAGGATAATACAGCTCATGTTGACCCACCCACAATCAAGTAACCTCTTTTACACAGTTGTTTAAAGCAAATTGTAGACATCATGTCCTTTAGTCTAAATATTCCATTTGTGTCTCTAAAAATATGGACCCCCCAAAAAACTACATCCTTACAAACCTAAATATAAATATCTAATTCTTTCATAGCAAAAAAAGAGGCCGGGCACGGTGGCTCACGCTTGTAATCCCAGTACTTTGGGAGGCCGAGGCAGGCGGATCACGAGGTCAGGAGATCGAGACCACGGTGAAACCCCATCTCTACTAAAAATACAAAAAAAAAATTAGCCGGGCGTGGTGGCGGGCGCCTGTAGTCCCAGCTACTCGGAGAGGCTGAGGCAGGAGAATGGCATGAACCCGGGAGGCGGAGCTTGCAGTGAACCGAGATCGCGCCACTGCACTCCAGCCTGGGTGACAGAGCGAGACTCCATCTCAAAAAAAAAAAAAAGAATGTTTCCCATCAAATACTTCACAAATGTCCTAGGCTTCTTTCACTAGACCTGTGTTTGTGTTGTTGTTATTCTGTGGTTTTCCATTTCATTTCTATGAGGATTCAATATGGTTTAAAATTGTGACTGGTGACTGTGTTTTCAGACCTGTTCTGTCTGCAGGTATCTTCCTAATTGATTTGTAATTTCCTTGCAAGGCAGGAGCTACAGGAGCTGGGGGCTGGTCCCAGGACCTTCCCATGGTCAGGATGCAGCCTGTGGCCTCCCCAAGCTGGAAACAAGCGCTCTTCTCTGCTTCTGCGTTTCCTGAAAATGGGTTCTTGGCCAGAAAGGTTTAACAAGGCTCAGTGTGACTTTGCAGCAAGACCACTTGGCTACCGGGCTCCTATGTGGGGTCATCTATTTGTGACGTTAGCTGGGCTTCACACTTTGTATCCAGTGTCATTAGATGGTATATGGATGTAAGGTGACTGCACTTCAGTTCGACCACCTTTTCCTTCTACTGAGTGTCTGTAAAGGGTGTGCCCTCATATGTTCTGTGCTCCTCTGGGAGTGTGATTCTTATTTCAGTAAGAAATAGCATAGACATCTTGAGTCTTTCCTTTCATTTAGCATCTTAATAACGATGACCGTGTTGCCTGCCATCTTGTGAAGATGAACAATTATTTCATGGTGAGCTCAAAGTTATGTTACTGTTTGTGACTCACTTGAGTCCACCACAGTTCTATTTTATTTTTTTATTTATTTATTTTTTTTTTTTGCTTTCATTTTTTGTTGTTGTTTCTTTGTTTTTGTTTTGTTTTTTTTTCACTCAATAATTTCAGTCTTTTTTATTATTAATATTATTTTCAATTGAAAAATCATAATTGTATATTTATGGGGTACAATGTGATGTTTTGATATATATATACAATAAGGAATGATTAAATCAAGATAACAGTTCTATTTTATTGATGATGACAAATGACCCACCGTGGCCCACTGGGTGCCTCTTCTGGTGGCCCCAGGATCCTCCTGAAAGAACCCAGGAGACCTCGATGGCTTTCTGCTCTCTGTTTACAATCTGTCCTGGGCACATCTTTCTCCTGCCTTGTGCCTGGAATTGCCCATTAACCCCAAGTGGACGAGTACCCATAAGTGGGAGGCAGGATTTAGTGATCACACTTGGGGTGCTTCTCACACAGCCCTTTTGAGTCAGACACTCCAGACATACCCAAAAGTGAGATAAGACCCTGAAAGGGTAACAGGGGCTTAATTCCAACTTCTCCCTGGAGGTTGAGGCTGGCATTTCATACTGGAACCTAGTGAGACCCAGCCCAAACTAAGACAACACAAGGAGGATGGAAGTGAGACCCCCTGGAGTTGTGGTTGTGGTCACATTGGAGCTTCCCATAACTGCTGACCCTGGGGCAAGCTGCCCCTCCTCTAAGGCACTCGCTGGGGACACCTGAGGATGCCTCCTGCTCTTACCCTGTAGTCACACCAAGAGATCAGGGTTACAACAACCCTACAGAGAATCCCTGTCCCCTTCCATGTCACTTCACTCCTTCGTGAAGCAAATGCCCTCCAAGGAGCTCATTCCCATTCCTGGGTCACAGTCACATGGAAAACCTGATCCAGACACCAACTTCCTCAGGCCTCTCCATTTCCAGAGGTCCCGTTACTGCATACGCGGGGTCGACTGTCCCATCTCAGCTTGAGAAGGGCAGGCAGGCGTGTGGACTCTGCTGAGGGGCAGTGGTCTAGCTTCCTGCACCGTAGCTTCAGGTGGGGGATGGGGAGGGGGAGTTAGGGGCCCCAGGGAAGAGTTTTTGTATGAACCTGTGTCACGGCGTTTGGTATTCGGTGGAGGGACCCAGCTGACCATTTTAGATGAGTCTCTTCTTCCCTTTCCTTCCCTGCTCTTGCCAAGTTGGTGACAATTTTTTTTGTTTTTGTTTTTTTTTTGTTGTTTTTTTTTTTGAGACGGAGTCTCGCTCTGTCGCCCAGGCTGGAGTGCAGTGGCGCAATCTCGGCTCACTGCAAGCTCCGCCTCCCGGGTTCACGCCATTCTCCTGCCTCAGCCTCTCCGAGTAGCTGGGACTACAGGCGCCCGCCTTGGTGACAATTTTATTCTGATTTCGATCTTTGTCTGTGACTTGCCACAGCCTGTGGTCAGGGTTTCCTTTGGGACCTCGGTGCTGGGAGGCTGATCTCCCCCCTCCCTATTCAGACCCCTGTATGCCTCAGCTGGTCACTGAGACACCTTCATCTCCTCTGACCCCAGAGGCAGGGAGCTCCAAGACAAGGCCACACCGGTGTCTCATGAGTGACTTCTACCCGAGAACCATGACAGTAGCCTGGAAGGTAGATGGCATCACCATCACCCAGGGTGTGGAGACCACCACACCCTCCAAACACAGTAACAAGTATGCGGCCAGCGGCTACCTAAGACTGGCGCCTGACAATGGAAGTCCCACAACCTCTACAGCTGCCAGGTCACGCACGAAAGGAACACTGTGGAGAAGAAAATGGCCCCTGAGGAATGTTCTTAGGTCCCCGACCCTCACCTACCCATGGGGGCCTAGAGCTGCAGGATCAGGGCATGTGTCTCCCCTCCCACCCCAAGTCATCCAGCCCTTCTCCCTGCACCCAGTAAACCCTCAATAAATATCCTCATTGTCCACCAGAAATCCTGCTGCCTCTCTTCATTTCTTATCTCATATTTAATTTGCAACCTCCGTGAATTCTAAGTGGGGATGAGGAAAATCCAGGTACCCAGTTTATTGGGTGAGAAGTCCATGGTGGTGCCGTCACCAGGAACTTGTAGAAAGGTCTGGGAATGGAAACTCACAGGTGAATTTCACAGATTTTCACAATACAGGTTGGCTAAGTAAAGACACAAGTCCTGCAATAGGGAAACAGGAAGTCCAGAATCCTGCTCACCGTCCCAGCCAACTTAGTGAGCCCTAGGATGCTCTGCAAGATACTGGTGTTCACGTCACTAGCTCTGGAACCTGGGGTGAGGCTGGGGCACACAGGTGATCAGTTGTGATCAGATGGGCTAAGGGTGAGGGTCAAAGTTAACCAGCACGTGGCTGAGATCTCAACCATGAAGTTCCCAATTCTAAAGTCAGGCTCTGGGGTGGAGTGAGTGTGTGCTTAGTGTGTGGCTGAGCCTGTGATGGTCAGCTTGTGTGAGGAGAGGACTCCTGTGGACCGAGACAAATGAGAAAGACACCGTCCCAGGCACAGAATGGGCATCCCATGGTTGTCGGGAAGAGTCTGTGTCAGAGTCTCATTCTGGACTAGAGTCAAGGCTGGGTCACACAAGGTCAGCATAGGGTGAACATGCCCTTGGGGCTATTGGCAAAGTCAGGCTTCCATGGGACCTCAACTGCCCCAAACACCCCCATCCCACCAAGACCCACTCCCTCCGTCACTCACGTTGTTCCGTCCCCTCATCCCCTGCACCATGGTGAACCTGCAGCCTCACTCAAAGACACCCTCATCCCAGGGTCCCTGACAGTGGGCAATTTGGTCCCTTCAAGGCCTTGACAGCCTCAGTTAATCCATAGTGCCCGGGCTGGGACCCCCACTGTTTCTGGTTTATCAGGGACATGGCAGCAGCTGCTGGGTGGCCAGCCAGGGCAGGGACAGAGCTGCAAGGCATGGGAACTTTTTCCACAATGATGCAGAAAGAGACGGATCCCTTTGGAGCTCAGTCTCAGCCACCCCTGCCCCAAATCACAGCCATGAGCTGAATTGAATTTCAGGCGCCCAGAGTCCCTCAGCCTCTGTTTGACCCATTTCACAGCTATGAAAATTCAAGCCCATGGGAGACACTGTCCCAAGCTTCACCCTCTCTGTAAGTTGTACATTTTTATGATGAAGATCTCTGAACACAAAAATAGGGAGACAGAAGAATAGTAATGACTCCAAGGTCCCCATCACCCAGTCCCCAGCATCATCCATTTTCAGATAATGTGGACCCACCCACAGCAGAATAACTACACTACTCCTTCAGGCAAGGGTGTGAAGCAAATGCTAGTCATCACACTCTTAATTGGAGAGAATATCAAGGATTTCTTGACATCAAAAACAGTTAATGAGGGTCTTATCAAATGTCTTGTGAATATCATTGTGTCTATTTTTAGTTGACTTTGTGGAGTTGTTGCATATTCGTGGTTTAATTTCATTTCTATGTGGATTAAATACTTGATGTTATCATTGGTGAATGTGTTTTTAGACCCATTCCATCTGCAGGTGTCTCCCAGATGGCTCTGGCTTTCCCTGGCAAGGCAGGAGCTGCAGGATCAGAGAGCTGGTCCCGGGACCTCCCACAGTCAGGATGCAGCCGCCGCCTCCCTGAGCAGGAACCCAGTGCTTCCCTCAACCTCTCTTTTCCTGAAAAATGGTTCCAGCATCAAGAGGCTCAAGGGGGTTCAGGCTGGACATTGGCATAATCGCTTCCCAGGACATGTGGCTACTTGCAGCAAAGCCACCCATGTTGTGTTGTCATTCTTTTAGTGACATTAGCTGCATTTGATGATCAATAACTTCGCGCCTCAGATGAGAAGGAAGGCAGAGGGTCAAGACTTCGGTTCACCTCCTTCTCATGAGGGCTTCCTGAAGGCAGGGCACAGCAGCTGCACTGTGCACTCAGGAGTGTGCTTCATGCTTTGGGAAAAAGAAAAAAATGTACATTCTTCCCTTTTGTTCACCACTTTGATAACTGATGATCTGGTGCCCAGCCATCCTCCAGGGCACACAGCACAATGTAGTACCGGAGTGAGCTCTAGCATGTGAGGACATCTGACATGAGGGCTCCCCTGCGGTTATGTTGAATTGGCAATGAAAATGCGGCTACAAAACATAAACATTTACCCACTGGGCGCCTCCTCAGGTGGCATCTGATTTTCTCCCATTGCCCCAGGAGCTTCCGTGGCTCCTGATTTCTTGGAGGATGAGAGGTTCTGTCTCATCATGTCCCTTTCCTGCCCCAGGCCTGGGATCCCACACTGACCTCACGTCCCTTAGCAGAAGGTGATATTTGGAGACCACACTCGGGAGCTCCTTTATGTCCCCCACATTTGAATAAGGCAATGGCAGCCACTACCCCACCTCACCCACCAGAGACCAGGTTGAGGGGTGCAGGAGATCCTTCCATTTTACCCTGGAGGATGGGGCTGGCATTTCCAGTGGGGACCAGTCAGGCCTCACTGGCCAGGCCCATCCCAGCTAGGACAAGCCCAGGGAAGGTGGGGCTGAGACTCCTGGAGTCACAGCTAGGTTCATGGGAAGGTTCCCAGGACACCGCACTCTAGGGTAATCAGCTTCTCCCTGGAGGGAAAGGGTACTGTCTGCATCACCCCAGGGTGTCACCAAGCAGTCATTGTTGAGTCAGCTCCACCAGGGAGACCATTTATCCCTGACCGCGGAAGTTCACTCCTAGTGACACAATGCCTCCAATAAACTCATCCCCAGGGCTGCACAATGGTTGGTGGGAAAACCAAATGCATTGTCCTCCAGGAGCCAGGATTTCTAGGGATCCTTCTGCTGGTCACAGGATGTCACCTGTCCCCTTCTGTCTGTGGGGGTGAGTGTGGCAGCTGTGTGAACTCCCTCATGAGCAGATGCCACCAGAGGCTGTGGCCTCAGCTTCCTCCATCACAGCTACAGTGGGGGTTGGGGGTAGAGGCATCCAGGGAGGGTTTTTGTATGAGCCTGTGTCACAGCATTGGGTGTTCAGTGAAGGGACCAAGCTGACCATCCTAGGTGAGTCTCTTCCCCCTCCTTCCCTGCTCTCCCCGTTACTGGGAAATTTTCTGCTGCTTTTGTTCTTTTCTGTATCTTGTGTTGACCTATGGTGAAGCTTTCTCTCTGGAGCCTAGGCCCTGGTCAAGGATCTCTCCCCTCCCTGTTCAGACCCTTGCCTCTGTGGGTCACCAAGACGCCTTCCCCTCTGACTTCAGAGGTAGGGCACTAGACTGGATGACCTACTGAGACTTATCTGTCTGTCTGCCAGGGCCAGGCTGCTTCCCTAAAACTTGCTCAGTTCTGCCCTCGCCCACCTGGGCTTCTGTCTGCCTAACGAGCTTTGTGCAAGGGAAACTGAGGCCCCATCTCATGGGAGAGAGGGAACAAGGGACTTGAAGGAGTGACCACTTGGGAGACTTTAGAAGGACCTGAAACCCTCAAAGCCAAGATTGGGGAATGAAATCTCAGAGTCTCAGGGCCCAGTCCCCTGGACTGTGGGACTCTGGATCCAGGCTGGGAACAAGGTAGGAGGTGCAGGGGCCTCTCCAAGTTTCTGTGGGCTCCCAAGGAGAGAGCCCTGAGCCGGCCTGGGACCCATGAAGCCCTGTCAGGAGGGAGGGGAAGGCTCTGGACATGAAGGAGCCAGGTGAAGGGTCACGAAAGGACACGGCGTTCAGGGCGGTGGCTGATGGGTCTCTGCGGGAGGCACCCCTAGAAGGAGGAACCCCTGAGTTCACTGACAGGCATATCCCAAGGCAGAAAAACTGTAGATTGGCCCTAAACCCAGAGAGACTCTAACACAGACTCCACAGACAAAGAGCCCAGGACAGACAGACAGTGGGACTTGGGTGAGCAAAGGCCCTGACTCCATTGCAGAGGATCCAGGAGAGACGGATGTGGGTACAAACAGAGCGCTTAGGTGACAGACCCACTCTCCCCCAACCCAGAGCAGCTGTGTCAGGTGAGAAAAGTTTCCAGAGTGAATCTGACAAGAGGCTCACAGAGCTCAGAGAACACAGCCAGAGCCGGACCATGTCAGGATGACAGGGTGAGGCAGGGCCAGGCAATTGAAGGTCCACTGTCTGTACAAAAGCCCAAGTCCTTGGAAGATTTCCAAACAGGCGATGGGCCAGTGGCCAAGCTCAGAGGTTTTCTGACTGACAGAGTTCTTTTAGCAACATGATGTCACACCCTTCTGAGACAGTGTGGACCACATCTGAGAAGTCCTGCATTGGTACTGGGGGGCCTGAACACTCCTCACACACTGAGGTCAGGGGCTCCCCAGGTGGACACCATGACTCTGACCTCCTGCCCCTCATCCATTCTGCAGGTCCACTCAAGGCCACCCCCTCAGTCACTCTGTCCCCACCCTCCTCTGAGGAGCTCCAAGTCAACAAGGCCACACTGGTGTGTCTCATAAATGACTTCTACCCGGGAGCCATAGAAGGAAAATGGCACCCCGGTCACCAAGGGCATAGAGACAACCACACCCTCCACACAGAGCAACAACAACTATGCGGCCAGCAGCTACCTGAGCCTGACGCCCGAGCAGTGGAAGTCCCACAGAAGCTACAGCTGCCAGGTCACGCATGAAAGGAGCACCATGGAGAAGACAGTGGCCCGTGCAGAATGTTCTTAGGCCCCCAACCCTCACCCCACCCACAGGGGCCTGGAGCTGCAGGATCCCAGGGCAGAGGTGTTCCCTCCCACCCCAAGTCATCCAGTCCTTCTGCCGACACCCAGTAAACCCTCAATAAATGTACTCCTTGTCAAGCAGAAAACATGCTGTCTCCTCATTTTTGTTAATCCACTTTCCGTCCTAAATTTTTTTATCTCCAAAGATGAAAAGAATCCTTTGGACTTGTGACAATGCAGCCTGGGAGCATCCTCATGTTTCTCTGAGGCATACTTTTTCCATCACCCTATCCACATAGAATGTTCCAGAACAAGGAAATAGTCTTCAGAAGGATGCAGGCATATTCATTCTTACCCACGTCTCTGTTGTGCTTCCTGCTGTCCTGTGAGCACGTCCACCTCTGGCTGCCCGGGGACACACCCTCCTTACAACCCTATGGCCCCAGGAGAACATCTCAGCTCCCTTCCTTGTTGCCCTCGGCCCTCACTGTCCAGATGCAGTCCCTCTCTCAAGGTGTTTGTCCATCCCCCTCCAAGGCCATGCGGTCACCCCACCTATATTTCCTCTCATCAAAGCCTAGAGCATCTCCCCTTCTCCATGGGCACACTCTGTTCCCGTCATCCCAGGGACCCTGCCCTCTGCCCCCACAGGCCCTCCTTGTAACAATCAGTGATGGGATGCTTACTCCCTGGACCCTGGTCACTCACCCACATCCCCCTCTGGGTGCCTCTCATCCCACATGTGTCACTGGATACCCCAGCTGTATTCGACATTCCTAGGGGACAAGAGTCAGCTCTGCTCCTCACTGACGCCACTACAAATGCCTAATGTCCTGCTGTGCACAAGTTGTCAATTGACTGGTGAGTTCAAAGTCAAGAGTAAGATTCTGGGGTTATGCCAGGAGCTTGGGTGAAGCTGATTCATCTTCTGAAGAACTCAGCATGGGATCTGAGCTATAATACACACACACGTGCACACATACACAATGCACACAAACACACATGTCCATGTTGGGCATCCTTCTGGGAGGATCAGGAAGGTAGAAGGGGCTGCAGTCAGGCCCAGGTCAGGACATGAGCAAAGAAAAGCTGAGACCTGCTGTCTCCAGGCTTTGGGACTAGGGGGTCGACCCTGGATATGGGAGGGTGGGGCAGGGTTTTCTGTCCAGGCCAAGAGTGAGACAGGAGAAGATGTTGACAAGATTCTGATCAGGGAGCAGCAGGCCATGTCTCAGCGGCCAGGGGAGGTGCTTGCTGTGGGGAATACTGTTGGGGACTGCATGGTGCCAGGTCTGTGCCCAGGTGTGAGCTCTTCAGGTGATGGGCCCAGACCAGGAGGCAGGTCCAGGCTGTGTGTGTCCAGGCCCCACACCGCACATGCCCATCCACTGTGGGTGCCCCCCGTGCTGGTGACACTCTGGAGCACAGGCTCCCCTTGCATGTAGGGGACTGCAGAGCACACACATGTGGGTGCGTGTGTAAGCCGGGGGAGCTGAGGGGGACAGCAGAGATCCCCCACACGTAGAACTCCTGGAGGAAGCCACACTGCCAATGAGGCCTATGACCTCCCTTGAGAAGCTCTCCTCTGGGCCATTGCAGCTCTAATCCAGCACACACAGCCTATAGGTAGGAAGCTGTCCCCATGGGATCAGGAGGGGGACTTGGGCAGTGACCTGTGAGCTGCTCCTTCAGGACTGCTGGGCCAAGGATGCTGGAGCTCAGGCCTTGCAGTGGGGTCTGTGTCTCTGTGGTCAACGTCATTCTTCCCACAACCCCCAATTCTCATTCCAAGCCCATCCCACCATGACCTCCAGTGCTGAGGATGTGGGGGGACATCAAGGACCCTCCCCGCCATTCCTAACTTCTCAAAGGGGTCCCAGCTGCACCGTGTCAGTGGTGTCACCCAGCCGCTCACCTCCTCCTCCTCCCTGGCATTCCTGACACCAGCTGATCCAGGCCACCCAACTCTCCCTCAGAAATGCAATTACCTGGGAGACAATTCCACACACGGACCTGTCAACCCTTCCCATGACTGGGGTGGATGAACTCTTAAGCCCCCAAGAAAGTGATATTCAGGTCATTAGAAGGTGACCCCCTTCACCCCACCCGTGGCTCACCCACCCATGAGAAAAGGGGGCTGGACCCTGGGCCTTGTGAGCAGCTGCAGTGGGGAGGGGAGGGGGGGCTGGGTCCGGTGTATAGGAGGGTTTGTGTGCAGGGCTATATCACAGTGTAATGTGTTCGGCAGTGGCACCAAAGTGACCGTCCTCGGTGAGTCCCCTTTTCTATTCTTTTGGATCTAGGGTGAGATCTGGGGAGACTTTTCTGTCCTTTCTGTTCTCTCCAGGGCAGAGGTCTCAATCTCTCTGGGGTCTGCCACCATCGCCTTTTTTCCTGGCCCCAAATTCCTCCAGCCTGTCCCTTCTTAGGCACCTGGTGGGACACGATGGGAAGATCCCAGTGACCTCTTCTTGCTCCCTGCTCAGGCCTGAACCTGCCGCTGTCACTCAGGGGGCATTCTCCCCTGGGCTCTGGGATGTTCTGCTCCCTTGCACAGAGTCTCCATTCCCCAAAGACCAGCAGAGCAGGGGCTCAGGCTGGGGCACCAGGGCCGTGGAACAGGGGAAGGATGCTGGAAACAGTTCAGCTTCCTAGGGTTCTGGGTCCCAACTATGGGGCTGCTTTAAACACCAAGAAGGGAGGCCTTTGACTGGGGACTTGGGGAAATGAAGGGGGACAAGGATGGAGGAAGAATGTCCTGTGAGGTGGCCCCAGGGTGCTGGGTCCCTCCTCCCCCAGGACAGGCAGGCTGCCATGGACAGGGTGGTTCTCAGGACACTCAGTCCAAGGTTAGAGCCTCCCCATCCCACCAAAAAAGAGAGACCCCAAAGCAGATGCTGAGGGAGGCACTCCTAGTGGGCGCAGGTGACAGGGACCTGTCAGGACAGACATTTGTCCTAGGACAGCCAGATCTCCCAATGACAGGGAGACCCCATAGAGCAGACACAGCGTCAGGCTCAGAACAGAAAATATACCTCACATGCAAGCCCTCCAGCTCCTGGACTCCCAGGGACCCGGCTCCCGGGACTGACACCCCCTCCCCACCAAGGGGCCTCTGTGGGGAAGTGGGGCAGAGACTGCAGTGATGGTGCCGGGGGACATGTGGGGAAGAAACTCACTCGTCAAAAGGGAGGAGAACCTAAAAACAGGACACAGACGCCCTCTTGAACAGACCCAGAGGAGGGACCTGGCAGGGGATGTTCAGACAGAGACGTCCCCCAAGGAAAGATGAGGGCTCAGGGCTGAACCCAGCCAGCGTCGGGGAGCATAGGTGAGGTGAGAGCGGGGTGATAAGGAGGGGAGAATGTGAAGAGGAGGCTGGAGCAGAAGAGGCCTGATTCTCCTCAGTCCTCACACGCTGAGGAGTTTCCCATCAGGAGGTAAGCATCCCCAACACCACCAAGTTGACCTCAGCACAGCAAGGGCCGGGCCTGAGGTCCCTATCCTGGGCCTTAGTCCTTCACCCACCTGAAAACTGAGGCCAGGGGCTCCCCAGGTGGACACCAGGACTCTGACACCCTGCCCTTCATCCACCCCGCAGGTCAGCCCAAGGCTGCCCCCTCGGTCACTCTGTTCCCACCCTCCTCTGAGGAGCTCCAAGCCAACAAGGCCACACTGGTGTGTCTCATAAGTGACTTCTACCCGGGAGCCGTGACAGTGGCCTGGAAGGCAGATGGCAGCCCCGTCAAGACGGGAGTGGAGACCACCACACCCTCCAAACAGAGCAACAGCAAGTACGCGGCCAGCAGCTACCTGAGCCTGACGCCCGAGCAGTGGAAGTCCCACGGAAGCTACAGCTGCCAAGTCACGCACGAAGGGAGCACCGTGGAGAAGACAGTGGCCCCTGCAGAATGTTCATAGGTTCCCAGCCCTCACCCCACCCACAGGGGCCTGGAGCTGCAGGATCCCAGGGGAGGGGTCTCTCTCCCCATCCCAAGGCATCCAGCCCTTTTCCCTGTACTCAATAAACCCTCAATAAATATCCTCAATCAACCAAAAACGCTGGGTTTTGTGTTTTGTTTCTGTTTATATATTTTCTACCCTAAATTGGTCCAACCTGCAAGATGAACAAAATTCTTTTAGCCTTGTGGGAATGGAGTCTGGATTGTTTTTGAGGGGTAGTTCCACCATCACCTAGAAAGGCCCAGAGAATATTCCAGAACAGAGCCTTGGGCAGCAGCCCCAGGATTGCCCCTCTTTCTCATACGTGCTGTGTTTGTGTGGACATGTCCACCTCCAGCGGCCTGGGGCGACCTCTCCTTGGCTCCTCATGGCCTCCAGAAGAACGAGTTCCCTCCACAGATCATCAGGCCTCATCCCCTGGACAGCCTCCCTCTCTCAAGGGGTCCTGCCTTCTCAGTCCATGGGACCTTGGTCTCCCCTACTCCTTAGGGGCCCACCCTGTTCCTGACTCCCAGGACCCTGCTCGCCACCCCCATATCTATCTCTGAAGCAGGCACAGACTGGACCCTGACCCTCTGGACTCAGGTCACTCACTTCACAGGCCAGCTGGGTACCCCTGGTCCCACGTGTCACAAGTGTCCCAGTTATACTCAAGTCCCCTGGGGGATAAGGGTCAACTCTACTCTCTCTCACCCCTAAGTAACCAGCCCAAAACTGACTACACCTCAAGTACCTAATATCCAGTTATCCATGGATGGTCAGTGGGGCTGGGGAGGTCAAAGTCAATCATGAGATTCCAGAGTGGTGCCATAGACATGCCTGTAACCCAATTAGTCTTTTTAAGAGCTGTATGTGGGATCTAAGAACCGGGTTGATGACTGTCCCAGGAGGTAGCACAGGATGGGGGGCCTGGGCTATGAGACAAACACACATACACACATGTTCACAAACATAAACACACATGAACACCTCATAGGCACACAGGTATTCACAAACAAACATGCCTGCATGCAAATACATACACATATACTCTTCTGTGCTATTTAGAATCATTACCACATGGGCATCCCACTAGGGGCTGTACTGGGCATCCAGGACCCTCCCAGGGACTTGGTTCTCCATAGGGGACCAGTTCCACCTTCCCTGTGGCATAAACAGGCTTCTCACTTCTTCCATGGTGACAGTCTCCAAAGGAGCTGAGCCGGGACACATGGCTTCCTCCAGGACAGAGAGTAGCAGGGGACCCAGATGTGATGGTGCAGACATGCCTCCTCCCTCTCCCCTCTCCCTCTGGGGGTGGAGGGATCCCTAACTTCCAGTAAAGTGTGCATCCATGCATGGAGGGGCCATCCCCCTCACCCTCCTATAGGCCAGACCTGCTTCATGACAGGGCCGCTGGACCTGGGCACCCGAGCAGCTGCTGCGGGGAATGGGTCGGGTGTGTCAGGAGGGGTTTGTGTGTGGGGCTGTGTCACTGTGTGCTGTGTTCGGAGGAGGCACTCAGCTGATCGTCCTCGGTAAGTTTCCCTGCTTCTCTCCTCTTTGACATCCCAAGTGAAATACAGGGAGATTTTCCCTTTCCTGTCTGTCGAAGCCTAAGGTCTAAGCCTGTCTGGATGTCTGGAATCTTTGCCCCTCCTCGCCTGGGCTCCTGGGTCAGTGTTGTAACCCATCCTCTCCTGGGGTCCTGTCCTCCGTAGGTCCCAGTTATGGGGCTGCGTTAAACACAGTAACAGGGGGCCTTTGACTGAGGACTTGGAGAAATGGGGGAGGAAACGGGAGGAGGACAAAGATAGAGGAAGAATATCCCATAAGAAGGTGGCCCCACAGCGCTGGGTCGCACACCATCCCCCAAGACAGGCAGGACACCACAGACAGGGTGGCGGGTCTCAGAAAACTCAGGCCCTAAACGTGGACGCTTACCAATTCCTCCACTGGAGAAAGACCCCAGAGCAGATGCCCAGGACAAGGACTCCTGGTTGGGACGGTGACTGGGACGGGTGCCTGCTTGTCAGGGAAAACCCACTGGAGAGTCAGATCCCCCAAATAACTTCGCACGACATGGAGACTCTTTCGAACAGACACAGCTCCACGTTCAGCTCAGGGAGTCAAAAAAAATGCCTCAAATGGAGGCCTTTCATCTACTGGAATCCAGCCCCCGGGACTGACACCCTGTCTCACCAGGGAGCCCAGTGGGGTCTCTGCAGGGAGGTGGGGTGGGGGCTGCAACGATGGTGCCAGGGAGATGTGTGGGTAAGAAACCCACTCCCTGTGAGAGAGAAGAGCCTGAACCCAGGACCAACAGCTGCCCTGCATGAAGAGATGAGAACAAGGGGAACTGGTAGGAGGTGTTCAGACAGACACCCCCAAGACAGACAAACACACAGGGTGAGATGTGGTCCTGGACTCCATCCCATCCAGTGTGGAGCCAGCACAGGTGGGGGTCTATAGGTGATGGAACATATGAAAAAGAGACAGATCCAAGAGGGGGTCTGTGACTCCCTGAAAGTGGGGGGAACTCCCATCTGACAGTGAGTGTCTCCACCCACTGCTGACCTGACCTCAGTCCAGCAAGGGTCCGGCCTGAGGTCCCTGCCCTGGGCCTTAGTCCCATACCCACTTCAAGACTGAGGCCAGGGGCTCCCCAGGTGGACACCAGGACTCTGACCCCCTGCCCCTCCTCCACCCCGCAGGTCAGCCCAAGACTGCCCCCTCGGTCACTCTGTTCCCACCCTCCTCTGAGGAGCTTCAAGCCAACAAGGCCACACTGGTGTGTCTCATAAGTGACTTCTACCCGGGAGCCGTGACAGTGGCCTGGAAGGCAGATGGCAGTCCCGTCAAGGCGGGAGTGGAGACCACCACACCCTCCAAACAGAGCAACAACAAGTATGCGGCCAGCAGCTACCTGAGCCTGACACCTGAGCAGTGGAAGTCCCACAGAAGCTACAGCTGTCAGGTCACACACGAAGGGAGCACCGTGGAGAAGACAGTGGTCCCTGCAGAATGCTCTTAGGCCCTTGACCCTGACCCCACCTGCAGGGGCCTGGAGCTGCAGGTTCCCAGGGGAGAGGTCTCTGCCCCCATCCCAAGTCATCCAGCCCTTCTCAATAAATATCCTTATTGTCAACCAGAAATCCTGCTCCCTCTCTTCTTTTCTTATCTCACGTATAATCTGAGGCCTCCCCTGGGTTCTCAGGGTTGGGTGGGGGGAATCCTGGCACCCAGTGAGAAAGTAGCCCTGAGGGAGAGGCTCACAGCCTCCCAGGGGGTCTCCTGGTGAAATAGGCCAGGATAGAAGTCTGATCACTGAACACCAGTCCCTCTGCCCTTTCATTCCTCCCCCTTCTCCTCAAAGCATAGCCCCCCCACTCCCTGCCTCCTTCCTGGATGGAGTTGTCTCTGGCTGGACCTCTGGTTACACCCTCTATCTCTGCCCTAACAGAGACCCTTCACCCACCATCTCTTTTCCCAGCCTGAAAACGCTGCTCCAAGCCTGGAGCCTCTTTGCCCCTGGCCCTCGCCCCTAGAATGCCCTCCTCCCTCTGTGCCCAGATCAGCTCCCACCCACCCTCACCCTCTCCCTGTCATCCCTGAGAGCCAGACTGTCCAGGACACTCCAGCACCGCTGACTTCTCAAGCTGTTAAATGAGGGACCCACCTCGATTCCTCACCTGACAGCAGGTTCAGACACTTAAGAGGAATGGGAGGAAGCCAGGAAGGAAACTCACACAAAAGGCCTACAGGAGGCTCGGGACACTTGCAAAAGATAGGCTCTGAACTCCCTAGGAACCGGTGCAAGGAGGGTAATAGGCACTTCATCATTTCTGTAAATTTAAACAAACCCTTTGCTGAAGGGAAGGTGGTGTTCTCAATGCTGAGGCCAGACATCTTGTCACAACTAAAAGTGGGAACATGTTCTATCCAAGGCCCTCGGTAGTAATGGGATGTGAACCTTGACACATGCACAGGTAGCTATCTGGCAGCCCTTAGACATGGTGATTCTCTCAAGTGCGTGAACAGAAAGTCACTGGCCATCTTTGGGAACATCATTTTTGGGAACGCTTCTCCATTGGATCCCGGGCCTTCACTGGAAAACCAGGTCCCTCATCCGGACTTTCTCTGTGAGGTTCCCTGAGTCTGGAGCTCCAGCTGCTCTCTGAGAGGAAGGTGTGGGGGCAGAGAACATGACCCAGCCCCACCCAGCCCCTCCTGCATGGTCCCTCCTCTGTAGAGTGGGGGCACCTGCAGGAGTCAGGCCTGGGTCACTGTGGGTGGGGCCTGGGAGGGGCCCTCGTGGCATCCTGGGGAGTCTCTCCCACGGCTCCTGTTTGACTTTCCTGTGACTGCTGGCTGCTATCACAAATGACCCCTAATTTAGTGCCTTAAAACATCACACATTGATTCTCTCCCAGGTCTGGAGGTCAGAAGTCCAAAATGAGTCCTTGGGGGCTAAAATCAGAGTCCCAGCAGGGTCGGCTCCTTCTGGGGACTCTGGGGAGAATTCGTTTCCAGGACTTTTCCAGCTTCTAGAGGACAACCTCAGCTCCTGGCCCCTTCCTCCAACTTCAGAGCCTGAGCTCAGCATCTTCAAATCTCTCTCTCGCTCTTCTCTCCCTCCCTACCTTCCTCTCTCCCTCTCTTCCTTCTTCCCTCTCTCCCTCTGTCTCCCTCCATCCTCACATCTCGTCCTCTCACTCTGACCCTCCTGCCTCCCTCTTTCTTTTATAAAGACCCCAGCTTGGACCCACCTGGATAACCCAGGATCATTTCCCACCTCAGGCTCCTTAACGACATGACATCTGCAAAGTCCCTGTGGCCACACAACATGACACATAGGTCCAGGATTGGGACACGACTGTCTCCAGGGTGCCTAATTTAGCCGACCACAGCCCCTTTCCCGAGTTCCTCTCCCTTTCTCCATGCCCTGCCCAGTCCAGGCTGAGCCACTCCTGGGGGCCGTCCCAGCCCAGCCCAGCCTTCCCTATCCCTGGTCTCTTGTGGCCCCTTCTCCTCCTGGGGTTCCAGGAAGGCACTGGGAGTTCAGCCATAGCTCTAGGGCACTGTCTTCTGGCAGGCCCCCTGAGGCTAAATGCCTCCAGGCCAAATCACCCTTGGAGGAAGATCCTATTGTGATCCTCACCCTAGGATGGTGACATCACAGCCCAAAGAGCCTGAGTGACCTGCCACAGGCCACAGTAGGGACTCAAACCTGGTCCACCCAACTGCAGGTCTCAGTTCTGGACCCCAGGTGCCTGGCTGCCCTCAGCCCACCTGGCCACGGCCACCCACTTCATCCAGCTTCCTCCCTGGAGAGCTCAGAGCCCACTGGACCCAGGCCCCCCTCCCCGGACCCAGGATTCAAGTGACAGAGTTATTGGGCCAACAAGGGTTGGAGGGGGACAGGGGCCTCAAGTCAGAGTAGCCGGATTCCTCATGCCCCTTCTCCTTCCTCCAGGTCAAATATCAGGGTCAGGGCACTCGGGGGAGGGACCATGAGAGAGTCCCCTTTTCCTAGAGACCCCATCCCAGTCCTGGTTCTGGATCCAGGGCTTATGGTGTCCCCCACCTCCAGGAGAGTCAGTCCCTGGCAGGTGGCTCCCCAAGCCCAATCCCCTCCATTCCTGGTCCCAGTTGCTCCCTCAACATCCCAAAATTCCTGACATCTTCAGTCAGGGACTGCTCTCCCAAGGGAAGAGCACATGGGGCTCTGGGGCTGTGGGAAAGAGGAACCCCGGGCCTCTCGGGGCCCAGCACCGAGCACATTAAATGTTCAAGGGGGGCTGTTGAGTGGTGGCAATGTGAGACTCTTTGTGGAACCCCGGATTCAGGTTCATGTACCCGATATGCAGCGGAGGTCAAAAACTGAGACACAAGTGCCTGGAGATAGACAAAGATTTGTTTCATTCAGCAAAAGTAAGAAGACAGGAGAGCAAATTCCTCAACTCCATGTTAACAAAAGGATGAAGCAGGGAGTTTTTATGTGGCTAAGGAGTGAGGGAAGGGGCATTTCACGGGAAAAGTCTGTGGTTCTTCAGTCTCAGGTAATACCTTAAGCAACCAGACTTGTGGGCGACAGCGGCTGGTCTCTACATCCCTAAAGGCATTCACTCCTGCAACATACTTTTGTGACTCTAAAGTTATCTCCTCCTTCTTGACAAAGAAACAGGACATCCGCAGCTTATGATCATATTGTGTGAACAAGGGATGCAAAAAGCAAGCAGTTAACTTGTACAAGCAGGCAAGGGCCAAATCAGAATTTTCTTTACTTCAGTCACAAAAATGCTGGGTACTGAAATCCCAACGCACCTGGTGTCACTCCCAGGGCACAGGCTAGGACAACACACGCCCGTCCCTGGAGAACTCTGGTCTGGCTCCCCCTTCTCCCACTGCTGACCCTCTCTTAGTCTACCTCTGCTCCTCCCTTCCCCCACTGGAGAACCTCCCAGGGTTTCCATTTCCTCCAGGATAGCACGTGCTGCCCTGTGAGGAGTCGCTAAAGTCAAGAGCAAGGTGGCAGGGGGCTTTCGAGCAAGAGGCAACCTGACTTCAGAGACCCTCAGTCCCCACATGCCCTTTGAGGGAGCAGCTGCCCCAGGCACAGGCAGGCTCCAGGCTGTCAGGAGGGGAGCACGTGGTCCTCTTCCACTCACCTCCCGAATCTCCCCTGCTCCCTGCACCCATTTCCCTGTGGCCCCATTTCCCTGTGGTCATTGTAATCAGACCCCACTCCAGTCCCCTTCCCCACTGACTCTGGGAGCTGGGGTTGATGCTGGGGCTGGGGCTGGGGCTGGGGCAGTGACCAACCCCTGGTGACCCCGGCCCCGTCCAGGTACCAGGCCACTGGCCACCAATCAACTATGGTTTCCTGAGCACCCATATGTGCCCAGCCTGGGCTTGGGACCGAGGCCTAGTCCTGCCTGGCCCACTGCAGCAGTAATGGTGGGCTCTTCCTGGAGAGAACCTGGACCAGTCTCTCTGCCTCAACATCTCAGTATGAAGGGCCAGGGACCCTCCTGATGGTCACCTTAGGAGCACAGATGTGATCCTGCCAGGAAGAAGTAATAAAATGTGGATGCTGCCTTCCCTCTGGCTGCCACCTCCCTCTCTCCTGCCTTTTACAAGTGGTAATCCAGGGCTCCTGGCCTCCACGGTCCCCTCCCTTCCTGCCTCAAGCCCAGCGGTCTCACTGCCACCCCATCACGGCCCCAGTGGCCTGCACAAGGCTCAATCCAAGGGTCCCCTCACTGTCCTCCTGTTGACCTCAGGATGGGGTTGGCAACTCACGTCGTTCTTGTCATCTTGAAACCCCTCACCCACCCCCACCCCACCAAGGTCCTCTCCTCTATGGTCCCCTCCCACTTTGTTCTGCTGCTGCCCCATCAGGGCCACTGGGAGCTGGCACCCTTGGTGACTCTTTCTTTCACTGTGTGACTCATGAACTACCGGAATGTAAAAGGGTTCCTTGCTCCTTCCCCGGCCCCGGCCCTCAGCGCTGTGGTGCCTCAGGCTTGATGGCCACCAAGGGTTGCTGACCATGCTCTCCTGGTGCAGCCCTGCCCAACATGGCTCTGGGGCACCACGGGAGCCCGAAGGCAGGGGCTGCACCCCTCACGTCCTCTGATGTTCAGCCAGGTGCTGGGCTGGGTATCACTGAGCCCCTCGATGGCCACTGCTCGACAATGGAACTGCTCCCGGCTCTGCTGAAGACGCTACCTCACCTGCCACCTGGCCCAGGGCCACTTCCAGGGAAACCCTGCACTGGCATCTGTCTTCTCTATGTCATGGGATCCCAGACCACCCCAGGAGGCATGTATCCATGCCCCGCACACCTTACAGGTGAGGAGACGGAGGTTCGGAGACCAGCAGCCTGCCCGAGTCCCACAGCTGCCCGGGGCTGCACAGATGATCGACACTGGGACTCTGATCCAAGGTCATCCCAGAGCCAGCCCCTTCCCTAAGGCGTGCAGAGGAGGCTGAGCCTGCCCAGGTCCTGCAGGTGTTCAGGGCAGCAGAGTGGGTGCCCAGGCCCCTGACCTGAGGCCACCCTTCCCTCCTGAGGCCGTGCCTGGGCAAAGCCAAGAGATAGTGCTGAGTGCATGAACCCCCTTGTGGCTCTGTGGGATGGGGAGACCTGGGCTCCTCATTCTCTGTTGACTCAGTGGGTGAAGGAGGCAGGCAGGAGGGGAGCCATGCGGGTGCCCTCTGAGTCTACAAAGCAGAGCCAGGACAGGTGTTCATGTGCCCATTTCACAGAGGAGAGGACTGAGGCTCCGGTGGGAGAGGTGATGACCCACCTAGGGTACACAGTAAGTTACTGGCTGACCCACGCCCAGCCTCTTTTCATGACTCCTCAGCCCTAAGGGCTTTTCATTCATTCATTCATTCATCCATTCATTTGTTCACTCATTCATTCACTCATTCAACAAACTCTCAGCTGTGGGCCAGGGGCTGGTGCATGCAGCCCAGGACCGCCTGCCCTGGAGGAGCTCACGAGCTTGGAGAATGACATGGAGACACTACTGCCCCCACCCTGTCAAGTCTCCAAGGTTGGCACTCTGCCCAGGGAGTGTCTGGGGCCGCAGGAGCATCTCCCCACACTCAGGAAAAGATTTAACTGAAAGAACCATCTGAGAGAGCCCCAGCTGTGATCCCTGGGCCACAGTGGGAACATCACAGTCCCTCATTGACCCTCACAGTGACCCTGAGGCCTAAAGCTGCCATTGCCCACCTCACAGAGGGGACGTGAACCATGATGGACGCACCCGGGCTGCCCAGGCTCCACCCAGCTCGGGAGTAGCCGAGTTGGGCCTTAGCCCATGCCTGTCTTCACGTGCCATTTTGTCTAGCTCAGACCTGGGCCAGTCCCTCAGGAGTGATGGCCTCATGACACGGAAGGAGGGTTGGTCCGTGCTGGGGGAACCCCTCAAGGTACAGGGAAGAGTGTCACAGTGGGGGATGGGGTGAGAGGAACTCTTCCTGGCCCTGGCCCTGCTTAGCTGCAGCCCGGGCTGAGGGAGGTGTTCTGAGTCAGATCAGGGAGGGGCCCTGTGGCTTTCTCTACCGCAAAGCCAAAGCCCAGAATAGCCCGGGGGGAGGTGCAGGGGCCCTGCTGGAGGGGAGGGGAGGTGGCTACTCAGGGCCCTGCAGGAGGAGAGGACTGGGAGCTACTATGAGCTGAGTGGGTGACTCTCCCATCTGGCCCAGCCTCCTGTGGGGCCTGCAAAGCCACCAAGACAGTGTCCCCAGCCAGACCTGGACAAAGGCACCTTACCCTTCAACCCCCATATTCACTGAATCGAGGGGCAGGAAGAGGGACATCAAGACTCACCTGGGAACAAGCAAACCAGCCCCAGTTGCCCCACAGTGAGGCCACCAGATCCCAGGCAAGCCCCCATTCCTCAACACAAAGGTCCAAAATCAAGTTTCCAGCCAACTAGAACATGCGAATTTTGGGGACATAGAGGAAATAATCACCGTCCACTCGCAATGCCCACCGCTAATGACACAGCACAATGCTGAGAACGTTGCCCCTCCCTCCTGACGTCATCCTCTTCTCCAGAGTCTCTGTCACACCAGGGCCAGGTTCTGGATTCCCCACCCACCCCGCCTCCAGGACACGAGTCCTTGATGTGGACCCCACACCCTGGGCTCCATCCCTGACCTCAGGACCAGCTTTTACGGCCCTGAAAGAGTCGCGTGTCATGACTTGACACTGGTCCTCTTCCCTGTGCTGAATGAGACGTGAAGGAAAAATGGCCCCGAATCTGCCCGGGGTCCCCCGTGCCACACGTGAGATGATCCAGTTCCCTCGGGGATTCAGAAGCATCCCTAGCTGGCATCAACGGAGGCCGGGAAGGCTAGGTCTTTCCCCAAAAGGCTTAGTTATGCCAACACCTCAAAAGGCACCCGTACCTCTTGTTAACCCAAGCATGAGGACTCCCTCTTTCTGGGGTGATCTGGGGAAACCGCTCTCCTACATGGTCATCTTGAGGATTGCAGATGGGCCACGGAAATGTCAACACAGTGACATGAGCAGGAGCGGTAGGGCCAGAATCAGGGTCAGTCTTTGTCACTTGGTCACTTGGGACCACATCAAACCTAACCGTTTGGCCAGTAATTTCACAAGGGTGGTCTCGCCAGGAACCACGTGGCCTGGGGAAGGTCTGAGGGGAGGGGGATGACCTGCATCCTGCGTTTTCCAGGACATTCCCAGTTTGTGCCACTGACTCTGAGAGCTGAGGTGGATGCTGGAGCAGTATCCAGCCCCTGGTGACCCTAGCCCCATCCAGGTCCCCAGACCACTGGCCACCAATCAGCTGCAGTTTCCCAGGCGCCTGTGTGTACCCAGCCTCAGCTCGGGACCCAGGCCTGGCCATGCCTGGCCCATTGCAGCAGTAATGGTGGGCTGTGCCCAGAGACCCAGGCCAGGGCTGCCTCCAGGGCCCCCACCCACCTCTGTCCGAGAGCCCCGTGAAGTTGTTAATAGTGCCCCTGCCACTCCCAGGAACATCCCAGTTTAAACAACAAATTTTGGTTGCCCAAGCTCAGAGCAACTGTTTGCTAAACGACTGAATGACATTCTTTATAATGGCTAATAATGAGGGGAAGGAAGCCAAGCCCAGCCACCTAGCACTGTGGTAAGCAGTGCTGGACATTACAATGGGGGCCAGGGGCCAGGAGAGCCTCACTAGGAGCCACATCCAGGCAGTCACCATGACGTTCCTCGTCCCCTGCCTGGAGCCCCTAGGAATGAGCTCACTCAGGCCCAGCTCACAAGAGAACCGGGGGTGGCCCTAACACCATCTCCCACTCAGCAACAGCACAGCACATCCAGAGACCAGCAAGGGACAGCTCCTCTGGGCAGCCCTAGTCCCTGGGGAGACCACAGGCAGCAGGGAGAATGCCTCCTGGCTTTGAGACAGGAGCCAGGGAGGGGCTGGGTGACTTCTGTGGCTGGCAACACAGAGCCCCCATGTCAACTCCAGGAAAGAGTAGCCCACAGCCAGGACGACCCACCAGGGCACCCGCAGTGTGCCTCTTTCCATACAGGCCATCCTTCATGGTGACCCTCTCTTCCTATAGCAACACCAACACCTTTGATCTGGCCACGGGTCCTCCCCGCTTCTCACATCAGGTCTGATGTCCACTGAGCATCCAATGTGCCAGTTGCTGTGCCAGGCACCAAAGCCTGGACCCCTCACTGGTGTCACTAGGATGGGCCCTCCCTGCCCACCCAGTGCCCAGCCTGTGCAGGGACATGTTGGGGCCTTCTGACTATGGAGATGATAGAGTGAGAAAGGGGCCTCATCTTCATAGTTGCAGGCCAAAGGGGAGCCTCCCACTCAGACCCCTAGACACATCCTCTCTTGACCTGTCTGGGGAGGAGGATGGGAAGTGGTGGTCAGACTTGGCCTGGGGTCCCACAGGGGACAGAAAGTTTGCAAAGGTCTGGGCAGCAGAGAGCAGCTCCCAGAGGGAAGGGGTGCTGGGCCCCAGGGGCTGCTAGGCAGAGTAGCTGAAGAAGGTGAGACCCCAGACCAGCCAGGTAAGTAAGCCCCCTTCTCAGGGGCTGCCCAGAGCGAAGTCACATGTTCAGCTCTCTCCTCAGCACCTCCTGCTCCTGGAAACCCAGCAGGGTTAAGGCAGGCACAGCCAGGTCCAGAGAGCTCGTGTTTGGGGGGGAGGGAAATCAACTCAACAGACAAGGAACTATGTCATGTAGGAGGTGGGATTTGTGCTGGGGAGAAATAGGGCAGACAATGGGGAGTAGGGAGCACCTGGCCGGGGTCTCACGGGGGGACGACGTCCCAGGGGCTGGAGGCAGCCAGCGACTGAGGAGCCCTGACTAGAGCCAGGCCCCTGTGGCTGGAGTTAGTGGCTCGAGCTCAGCCTCAGTTTCCCCTCTGTGCAGCTGGTTGATAATAATGGAAAGTGACTCCCTGGGTGGGGGGAGGGGCAATCAGATGGAAAATAGACGTTTTGTTTGTCTCTGTCGTTGGTTGTTTTCATCCTTGGGCTGTTCCAGCCCCAGACAGCCTCAGGCCAGCCCCCTGCCCATGCTGGGCTCCCCACCAGCCCTGGAACCCTCACCCCAGTGCAGCTGGCCTGGTGAAACCAAGAGTGCCTGAGGCCTGAAATAGCTGGGAAACCCCACCAAGCCTCAGCCCTGGCAGCAGGTGCCTCCTTCTCCCCAGGGTGGGGGGTAGGGGGGGATTCAGTTTCCAAAGCTTCCACCAGCCCAGCTGGAGAACGGTCCTGTGTCCCAGCACCAAGACACCCAAGCCCCGTGCCCAGGCTTGAGTTAGACAGGGTCTGGAGATCATGGTCAATCAATGGTCAGAAGTAGCACCTTCTGCTCCAGAAGCTTCTATTCATGCAGGCCCTACCCCCCCGCCATGGCTCCCCAGGAACTGTTCTAAATGCCAGGTCCAGAGCTGTGGCCAATTGGGGGGCACAGCCAGACACTTGGAGCTCAGAGGGGCCCGGGGTGGGCAGGGCTGGCCAGGGCTAGACATGGGACCCTGCTGATTGCACATCACCTGCGGCCCCCAGGTCTTGGACCCTTCAAGGGAGCTGGGCCAAGTATGGGGAGGGGAAGGGAAACAAGAACCCTTCCAAGAGCTTCCCTGGGAGCCCAGAGCCTGAGGCAGTAACAAAGCTCCTGGAAGCACAGCTGCCAAGAGGACTTCCAGGGTCCCTCCCCAGTGGACAGGACCTCAGACTGGTCAGTCACTCGTTTGTGTGTCTGTCCATCCGTATATCTGAACATGCACACACACACACACACACACACACACACACACTCATCCTTCCACAAGCCCCCTGAGGCCTGGCCTGTGCAGGGCTCTTGACACGTGGTGTCCCAGGCAAGGCAGGACTGCTCCAGCCCAGCCCCAGGTGAGACCTGGAGTGTGCCTTCTCATGGGAGGAGGGGGCTGCGGCCCTGGGGTGCCCCATTCCCTGTCCAGTCTTCCCCATGCTGGGTCTAGATGCTGAGGTCAAAGAGAGGTTGACAGGTGTGAGGGACAGGCCACTGTGGTGAGACTTAATGCCCCCTGCCCGATGGATGACCAGATCCTACCCACTGCCCCCGTTACAGGCCTCCCTGTCTTTCTCCATGTGGAGGAAAGTCTCCCAGGATATTCCAGGCTCCAGGTTCTGATGAGAGTATGGGAGGGGACCAAGTACCCAGCCTCAGGGCCTGGGTTCATCCCTGCAGATGGCAAATCCCATCCACCTGTGGGACTTTGCTCATTCTTCGAGGACACCAGCCTGGAGCTCCCTTGGCCCAGGAAAGCCAGGAGCCAGGCCCGCCACACATAGCCATTGCACATGTCACCTGACACATGAGACGTGAAGTGTAGGGTGGGCAGGCCAGGGATGAGTGCCCCCACCTCTGCCTTCCTCCCCACAGGCCCACCCACGAGGCTGAGCAGGGTGGCCCTAGACCCAGCACCACCTTCAATCGACTCATCCACTGGCATCCCCCACCACCGTCCCCTCAACATGCACAGGATGCCAGCCACCCAGGCCAGTTCCTGAGGTGAAGCAAGCAAGGGGGGTACTTGTCCCCACCCAGCCCAGAGCTCAGATTGCAGATGAGACCCCTTTTAAAAGAAGACAAGGGGCAGGAGATACTGGGGATTCCATGTGGTCAGCAAAGGTGGTCTGGTGGCAGCAGCAACCTCAAACAGGCCTAGGAGCTGGACCAAGGGCTGAAGGGCAGAGAGAGGACGGGTGTGTTAGGGGTGAGTGTGAGCAAAGGTATAGGAGTGACCACAGCATCCCTTCTTCCCACAGGGCCACAGCAGGGCACAAGGGCCCTCATGGAAGCACCCTGAAAGCTCACCTCAAAGGCCCCATACTCTGTCCCCCATGTCACCTGGCCTGCCACCCTACTTAATACCCAGGAAGGCCTTGGAGTCTGTGCCACATGGCTGGGCTCCAAGATGGACCGGGCTTCCATGGGGGAAGGGGACAAGGGAGAAAGGAGGTCTGGGCCCTGAATAGGACACAGGTAGTGACCACCTGGTAGAGGACAGGGAATGAGCAGAGTATGCTGGGAGCCAGGCCCAAGGCAGGGCCCTGCAGGGTGCACAGTTCTCTGGGGTGGACGGTGGACCAAGGCCGTGAACATTCATGCTGGTCCAGGCCAGTGGACCAGAGTGTCCCAAGCCCCAGAGCTCTGCAGAGGGGCAGGGGCAGGGCCCAGAGACAGCAAGGCTGACAGTAGAGGCCCTAAACCTCAGGTCTTACCAGATCTGCGACTCCTAAAGGTAGCTGCATCCTGTGTTGAGATGCTATTGAGTGGCCTTATTGTCCCTGTACTATTTACAAAACACGTGGACACGTGTTACCCACCTGAGCCACTCAGGTATTCTGTGAGGCCACAGCCAGAATCATGGTCCCATTTCACAGGTAGGAAAACTGAGGCTCAGAGCAGTTAGATCCCAAAGAGTCAGAGCCAGCTCTGTGGTGTCCTGACTTCCAGCCCAGGGGCTCCCATCTGACAAATGGGGAAACAGACCAGGAGAGCAAGGGACCTGCCTGAGCTCATACAGGCGCCCCTGTGTGGAGGGGCCCGTGTGGAGGGGCCCGTGTGGAGGGGACCTGTATGGAGGACGCCATGTGGAGGGGCCCATGTGTGGAGGGGGCCTGTATGGAGGGGGCCTGTGTGGAGGGATCATGTGTGGAGGGGCCCGTGTGGAAGGCACCGTGTGGAGGGGCCTGCGTGGAGGAGACCTGTATGGAGGGTGCCTGTGTGGACCACTGCCCTCTGCCAGAGGCCAAATTGTTCACTTCCTCCACCATTCTACAGCCCCAGCCCCATTTCAGGGGTGCAGAAAAGAGGCCTGAAAGCAGCATGGATGAGAGTTAGGGCTACAGACCCTGATGGCCATTCCTTCCCTGAACCCTGGGAGATGCGAGGAAGGAGGTGGCTGCAAAGGGCTGCGGGAGCCCAGAGCATTGTTCTTCCCAGAGGGGCATCTGCCCCAGACCCCAGTGTCAGACAGAAAAGGGGTCCCCCCCATGCTCAGCCCTCATCAACCCCTGACCTTGGGCAATTTGCTTCTCTTCTGTAGCCCTCAGTTTCCTCATCTGCCCAAGGGGGTGATGACAGTCCCTCCCCACAAGGTAGGTTTGCGGATGAATTGAGAGGATGCCTAAGCTGTGCCTGCTCTATGGGGACCCTCACCTACCCTCAGTTATTGCTCTTGCCTGGGCCTGCGGGTGACACTGTGTGAACCCGAGCAAATGCCTTTGCCTTCCTGGGCCCAGCCTTCCCTCTGGTCAAGGAGGAACTGGGTCAGGGACCCCAAGTGCCAGCCATTCAGGAAACCAGCAGATTCCTGGGTGAAGGGGTTGGCCAGGGAGGCCTAAGGTGGGAGTGGGGTGGGGGCCAGGCCAAGGGATGGGGATGGGGGGATTCGCTTCCCCAGCTCTGGTGGCCCTGCCTGCAGCTGGCCACCCCTGGAAATCCCCAGGCTAAATTTAACCCCAAGTTGGCTGAAACCAGAACTCAGAGTGACAAAAGGAGAAAAATAAGAGGAAGAGAAACTGAGCCCATGGCCACCCGGGCGTGGGATGAGTGACAAACAGGCCCAGGTGTGGCCCAGGAGCATGGGGCAGTTTCAGGGCTGCTGCTGGATGTTTGTGCAGCTCACAGGTGGGGGCAGTAGAGCCTGTGCCCCCGCCCCACCCCACCCACTCCCAGTCCAGCCCCTGGGCCTGATGCTGCCCCCTGCCTGCCTCCCCACACCCTGAGCTCCATCCTGGGTCCCAGGGTCCACCAGAAGTCATCTCAGAACCAGCCAGCAGTGGCCCTGATTGTCAGCAGGGCCTCAGGGAGGGGGTTGGCCAGGGCAGGCCTCTGGAGCCCCCACCCCAGGCCCTTCCCTGGGCAGAACGAGTGGGTGAGGGAGTGATGAGCAACCACAGGCCTCCTAACTTCCCAAGCTGGCGATTCTGAGAGGCCTCAAGGCTGAGACACGATTCGGCCTTTTAGGCCCTCCTGAACGTGTCCCGTCTCCACAGCCTGGAAACGCACTCTCTTTTGACCCAGAAATCCTGCTCATAAGAATTTATCGTGGAGATACCAGGGGGCCAGTGCATGTGGATGCAAGGCCAGGAAGCTAACAGCAAAACATGACAGAAAAGAGCCCAAGAGCAGATGCCAGGCAGATGCCAGCCTCATATCCACATCCCCAGATGGCCTTGGAGAAGGGCCATAGACAGATGTTCACAACAGGGCAAGAAGTAGTGAGGAAAGAAGTTCCCATCTTTGTGATAAGCACATGATTTAACGCAGAGAAAGATCTGGAAGGTGCCATACCAACGCACTAACAAAGCCTCTTGGGCAGTGCAGGAGCAGAGACTTGCTTTATATTCCTCTTCATTTAATTTTTCCTGTTTTTGGATTTTATAATCGGAGAACAAAACATTAAACCAGTTTAAGATGTGAGATCCTATAAAAATGCTGTATTCAATGATGTGAATGGCATCTGAAAAGGCTTGAACATATTATCCCAAAGAGGCCACCAGACAAGACGTGACCTGTGTGTGCACAAATCCCTGCATTTGTATCCGTACCTAGACGCACATCTATATCCACATCTATTCCCCGGGGCTACCCATTGTGGGGATAAACTGCAAGTAATACTGGTTTTCATTTTGTACATCTAACTTTTTTCATTTTTTGACAATAATTATACATTTATTGTTATGAAAAATAGAAGGTTTTGTCACTTAAATCAGCATGTTTATTCCAATTCACTTAACATTCAGCAAATATTTCTTGTGTGTCTGCTACACCCACAATAGTCAGGGTGCAGGGTTTGAGATTACACTGATGAGAAGACCGAGTGGTCTCTCTTGAGGGTAGCACAATGGGGGATTATATGGAAAGAGGTCACTGTGATCCTAACGTGGATTCACATCCTGTATGTCTTAGGTGCTGCCCAAAGCCCTGAAGTTGTCCCACAGCTCCAGCCAGCTCAGAGGCACGAAGCCCAGGGAAAGCTGCTGAGTCATAAAAATGGAAAGAGAGGGCATTCCGGCGGGGGATGAGTACCTAGCAGCAGACATTTAGCAAAGAGGATTGGAAAATGCACCCCCCTTAAAATACAGTTAAACACAGAGGAGGGAGCAACTGCAAACAAAAAGTTTAAGCAATTTCTGCAAAGAGCAATAAAAGCCATAGAGCAGCTTCGGACAAGGTCAGGTCAGGATGAGCAGAAGTTGGGAAGGAAAGAAGGAAACCAGGATAGACTTGGAGAGTTTCTGCCAGTTCCTCAGGCAGGAAGAATTGTATGGCAGGTCAGAGCATACTTCTAGGAAGACCTCGGTTGACAAGTTTCTCTGCCACTTAGAGATGACAATTTACCTTGGTAACTAATCTCTCTCCTCATGTTCCCATCTATTTGATATTGATGATATGAGTAGCTACCTCCCATGTGTATAATAGGAAATGTATGGGAGAATGCATATTAATTCCTGAATAGAATATCTGGTTCCATGAATGATGGAAATCGGTTAGAATTTATTATTTGAAACTCACCCTGCACTACCTATAGTTGGTTTATTTTAATTATACTTATTATATAGTAACTCATATATATTTGTCATTTATTTTCTTATATTCAAAAAGTCTCTACATGAATAAACTATCCACCTATGGTCATTGCTAGATATCCGTTCTATACATAGCAAGGAGCCAGACGCCCTATCTTACTTGTTCGCTTTCTAGCTTCTCCCTAGAAAAAAAAATACAAGTTTTTAACCCAATTCTATGAGTCTAGTACTGCGACCCAAAACCCAAAGGGCAGGAACTCAACAGCCACCTCTCCATCCTGCCTGCCTCCCACCCCACATTCCCCTTCCAGAACCCTCACTGATGAGGGAAAAGATGATGTCCCCAAGAGGCGCAGCCCGTTCCCACATCTTCAAACTCCATCTCCCCAGCAGCCATCCAAGTGCTTGACTTCAAGGCTCTCAATAAACAGTCTGAATGAGGAAAGAAAGGGAGGGAGGGAAAGAAGAAGGGAGGGAGAAAGGGGCAGGTGGATGGATGTATAGATGTGTGAGTGATTGGTGGATGAGTGGGTGGATTGGTAGGTGAATGGATGAGTGTATAGTTGGGTGGGCGAGTGGATGGGAGGATAGATGAGTGGGTGGACTGGTGGGTACACGTGTGGGTGGGTAGTTGGATGGGTAAATGGATGGGTGAATAGTTGGATGAGTAGGTAAATTCTAACCATGCAAAGCACAGATTGGTGTCTGGCAGCGCTGTGTAGAGGAGATTGGGTTCCAAGCCCTGATCCTGACTCTAGTGTGACCTTATGCCCTTTCCTTAATGCCTTGAAGCCTTTTCCCTTCATCTGCCCTGTCCATCTCACAAACTGCTGGGAAGAACACTGGAAGGACATATGCGCATGAAGACGCTTTAGAAACCCTAGCAAGCTTCTCAGGTGTGACCTTAGCATTGGAGGGAACTTGAAGGTCATTGGGTTGACTCTCCCCATGGTTGGATCACAGTTCATGGTAAGAGCCTAAGCTTAGAGCCCAGACAGACCTGGGTTTGTGTCCTGGCTCCACCACTTGCCTGAGTGTGTGACTGTCCTCCCTGTGTACTCCTCTGTGATGTGGAGGTGATGATGGTGGCAGCTTCCCCTCAGTGCTATTTGAGGATTCAGTGGGATCATCATGGAAAGCCCTGGGTACAGCACCCAGCAGGGGTGCCATGAAGAATCTAAGGTCTGCCCTCTGGGGTCCCAAAAAAGAGGCCCAATCTTGCCTTTCCAGAGCAGGGTACCCTAGAGGCCATGGCATTGAAGGAGGGCTCTAGGATGTCCAGCTCATGGGTTCACAAAACCCTGAAAAGTGCTTGTATATATGCTCATTGCAGGGAAAGATCTGTGGCTTTATACAGAAAGAGGCCGTGACCCATAAATGGTTAACAACAGTCCATCTAATCCAGGACTCTCACTTAGGAAACTGAGACCTATATTCTGTCCAAGGGCACTCTGTGGGTCAGGGGACAGCAAAGCACAGACATTCAGCCCAGCATGGAGGCCCCTCCCCACCCAGGAGCAGAAGCCTGCCTTAGAATGCCAGACCTGAGATAGGATTACTGCCACCTGGGAACAGCATACACTGGTGAGAGGCAGGGGCAGGGAGAACACCACGAGGATGGGGAAAGGGAACCACAGGGCCCACTGTTTGAATCAAATAGTAGAATTGTAAGAAAATTGCAACTGTCTTTTAAAACCTGTCTTTCAAGGTTGTTAGAATACGGTTTTAATAACAAAACTGTGGGAGAAAGAGGTGGCTGATGTCAGAAACGTTTCAACCCACTCCCCGGGAGGACCTGCAGTTCTCTAGTTCGTGAGTTTCTGCTAACAAAAAGCACACTAAAAGAGGGGCCAAAACAAATGGAAATCAAGCTTATCAAACACAGATGACATGGAGTTGACCAAAGCATCTGGAGCCGAGATTCCAGGAAGCAGATCTCTCTCCTTTCTCTGGGATCATCCTAGGAGAGGTTCCAGGGCCCCCTGGCAGAGAGGTGCCACCAGGGACCTCAAACTTCAGGCGCAGGTGGGGGCAACAGGCGTAGTTGAGGCTACAGGGACACAGGTGTCAGCACAGCATAAGAGAGGGCCACCTTGTTTGTTTTCTGACTTCCTCTTAAAATACAGTTTATTGCCCTTGATCTTTAGTTTCAAATAGTAACTATTCACAGTAAACAATGTGATACAGTAAACAATGTGTACAGAAAAACAAACAGGAGAAAACAATTTGTCCCTTGTACTTCACCCAGAAGAGCCACTGCTAATATTTTGATGTATTTCCTTCTATTTTAGTTGCAAACTGTAACAACCATTAAATAAATAAATACAATGAATTTGTAAAGTTTACAAAGTAATAATAGGAGTGATGATTGCACAACGTCGTGAATGTACTAAATGCCACTGAATTGTACTCTTTAAAATGGTGAATTCCACATAATGTGAGTTTCACATCTATTAGCCTCCCGGGCTAGGAATACTGCCAAGACCTCAGGAACCAGGGAATTCATCATCTCTTTCCTTTTCCTTAAAGTTTGACCTCCTGTGTGTGCCCTTCAACAAACTGTTTTTCAGCTTGTCCTGCTTTTGAACTTCATACGGATTGAAGGAGACCGTGTATTTTCCATGGTTTGCTTCTTTCTCAACACTCTCTTTGATATTGATGTTGATGAATTACTCATTTTCACTGCTGACTAGAAGCCCACTGTGTGGAGGTCCCATCACTCAGCTGTCCACTCTGCTGCCACTGACACATGGGCAGTTTTGCCCAGGAGCAGGGCATCACAAACACCCAATTGCAGTCTAGTGTGACAGTTTTTCCAGGGTCTGTCATTGTACAACACATCATTTCACTTTGTTTTTCAAACAGTGAATTCTTTCCTAATTAAGGAAGAAAAGAGTATAAAGAAAAAGTTTCCAGCGCAGCCTGGAGATCTGTACTGGTTGTATGTGGAATTCCAGACTCAGCCTTGCATTTCACATGGCGGAGGAGGAGGAGGAGGAGGAAAGAAGAAGGAGGAGGAGGAGGAATAGACAGACTGACAAAGATTCTCTACTGTTATCACTTAACAACATGTCCAGCAGGTGTGGATAAACCTGGGTGTGCATCACACTGGGAACAAGCAGCTCCAACAACACTGAGGCAGCCTCTTCCCAAGTCTGCTGGACAATTAGGCTGCTTTGCTCAGGTCGTTCACTGTTCTGAGCAGGGCACAGCCAAAGGTCCTCGCCCCCACCTCTGTGCAAGGATCCGACTTGGGGTTGACCCTCTCTGCAAAGATCAAAGGTCATGCCTGTCTAAGGCCTTGGATGCATGTCCCAGACTGACTTCCAGAAAGGAGAGCATGAACTGCCCTGCTGAGTGCCCAAAGAGGCCCCCCTGCATCCACGAAAGGGACCCATGAGGGTGTGGAAGGAGAGGCACCCACAGGCACTGGGCTCCCACCTGCCCCACCTGACCCCAGCTCTACACTGAGACTGGGGAGATAGGGAGGCCCCCAGGGCCTCCTCCAAACTCCCCAGAGCATCCACTGTGAGGTGACCTGAACCAGGCCTCAAGCTCCCTCCTCAGGGAGGCCTCAGACTCCTCCATCTCCGCAGGCTCCACCGTGGCTGCTCTGTGTCTCTCTCTGGCAGCACCAACCACCCCCACTGCTACTGACACCACCACTGGAGGAGAAGGCTCAGGGCTATGAGCTCAGCCTCTGGATGCTCTGGGGATCTAGGGAGGCAGGAGGGCTGCAAGTAGGGGCTGGGAGAGCTACTCCAGGTCAGGGGTCTATGGGCTGGAGTCTGTGAGGTGTGCACATGTGGGGCTGAGGGATGGCTGGAGAAGCCCTGTTGGTGGCCACTGTCTCCACCTTCAGAGCCCAGGAAGGAGATTTGGTCCCTCCTGCATCAGATAATCCCTAGCTCCTTAGTTCCCAAGGCTTCAGTCCTCAGCCTGGCCTTCCTGGGGTGGCTGCCCTTGCTGTGGGAGGCTGGGGGGATCTCCAGCCCAGCACCTCCAGCAGCAGGGCCTGGTGCCCCCAGCTCTGCACTGGCCCAAGTCTCAGATCCTGGGCTGTCAGCCCCTCATGGGTCCCAGCTGCCCAGCCCAGCTGCCCCAAGAGCCAGGGGGTTCTGGGGGACACCAAAAGAATCTTAGAGAATGGACCCCACCTCTCAGCCACACAGAAAAACTGAGGCCCAGAGGGGACAAAGGACTTGTCATGGGTCCAGCTGTGAGCCTGGCTGCTGCCAGTCTTAAGGCCCAGTGCTCCCCTACAGGGTGCTGTCACACACCCTTGGCCCTGGTGAGGTCCCCTCTTAGCTGGGATCCAGCCCCACGACCAGCACCCCAAGGCTGCAAAGGGTGCTAGGCTCCAGCACCCCAAGACTCCACATTGGCCACTCTGAACAGAGGAGCCCTTGGGTCTTTGGGGAGGTTAGAGAGCCGGCACCCCCACCCCAATCTACCCGGCCCCGGGCTCCTCTCTGGATAGGGGGCCCCAGTGCAGTTCACACAGGCCCTGCCCGTGTTCCTTCCTCAGGGCATGCGTGGCTGAAGCTCGCTCAACACTAAACATCCCAGCCCAGTTTATTGAATATGAGGGACACACAGGGTCTGGGCAGAGCAGCCGTCCCCTCCTGCCTCCCCTCCTTCCAGCCCTAGAGCCTGAGTGACCCCACTGTCCTGTGCCCACCCCCAGCCCAAGGAGCCTCAGGACCACTCTTGGGGCAGGGAGCTCGGGGCTATGGGAAGATTGCCCCACAGCAGGATGGCTGAGTGTTCAGGAGTCCAGCCATGTGGTCACCGTGCACTGCACAGTGTTACCTGAACAGGGATGTCACCACGTGAAGGCATCCTGGCTGCATCCTTGGCTGACATATCCTAACTGTGCCTGTACAAGGGGCTCCACACACACACATACACAGTCACACTTACACACCCACCCATTCATGCTCACACATTTATCCACGCACATTCATACTCATTCATCCACACACTCACACACGCATTCACACACTCACACCCACTCACATGCACTGGCCAGAGCCAGCGTCGATAGCGCACTCTAGTGGCTGCTGTTGTCCCTTCTCTAGAAGGTCTCTGTCTTATCAGTCACAACCCCCAGGAGTCTTCATCCAGAAATCCCAGGATGCATGAGTCTGGCAAGATCATTATCTCCTTTCACAGAGAGGGATGTGACCTGGCCAAGGTCCCTCATCAGGAAAGTGGTACAGCCCTCCCCCCAACCCACCACCAATGGTCTGGGTACTCAGATTCCAACTAACTCCAGCTCCTAAGGCCCTGTCAGAGCCCAGAGGCTGGGCCCTCTCCCAAGAGAGGGGCTGGAGCAGAGGATTTGGGGGCCCTTGTACGCCCACCTCTCACATACACAGGGTGCATGGTCCCCCCGGGAGGGAAGAAGGCACCTTGGGGGAGAGGAATTTCCAGGCCAGAGAGTCCCAGAGACGGCTCTCCTCTGTGCCAGGTGGGATGGGGTGTAGGAGGGGAGGGCCTGGGCTTTAGGAAAACACAGAAATGCCAAGAACATTAACACACAGCAGTAACAAATGCTGACCTGCTATCAACTATCACATGCTTTTACTAAGAGAGGAAAATACAACTGATCGGGTTAGATTCCCCTCCGTTTCCCTCCCCCTTTTCCCTGGGAGAAACCCAGTGCCGCTCACTCCATATGCCACCATTCAACAGCTCTGGATGTGGCTTTACACCCAGGGAACCCAGTGGTGGCCTCGGGGGCCAAGTCCTGGAACCAAGTGCCATTGGGTGACACAGGCCTGGAACAAACACCACATGATGCTGTCATTTGTGATGTGATGAGTTCTTTACGAAAACAACAGGGTCAAACGGGAGACAGTGACAACTGCTGGTTTAGCTGGATGGTCAGGAAGGGACACCCGAGTGAATGAGGGGACCAGACAGTCGCCTGAGGAGGAGCGCTCCTGGCGGCAGGAACAGCAAGTGCGAAGGCCTTGGGGTGGGACTCTGCTAACGAACTGCAGAAACAGAAGGAGGCCATGTAGCCAGATCCAAGAAGAGAGGAGGGGTGAGGGAGGGAAGGGGTAGAGGGAGCTGGGTGGTGGGGTGGGGGGGTGGTCCTTGGGGCCTTACAGACCGTGCTGAGCAGTTTGCATTTTGTTCTCAGTTTTCAAATGCACCTGAACATCATGTGGAACCTGTCACGCTCCTTCTAACTTGCTACATGTATATCTCTAGTACTAGGAGATGCAACTAGGTACACAAGACAGAGCTCCATGGTTCAATGTACAAATAGATGCTGGTCCCAGCCCGTCCCCAGTGGATGGACATCTGGGCTGTCCGGGTTATTCATTCACAAACACAGGCCAGTGAGCCCCTGCAGGTCCCTGTGCATACATCATGCCTCCCAGGGACACGCACTCACCCTGTAACTGGAGGGACACACGTCTATATTTGGGTTTACTATGAACTGGGCTCTCCCCAGAGCAGCCAGACTAATGCACAGCCAACAAGGCCACCATCTCATGCCCCACAACCATACCCTATCTTGGAACCGTGGACGCTTGGGATGTTCCTATCCCAGAGAGCACAGCCATCTGGCACCAAATGAGAACCCAGGTAAAGCCCAAGGGCGAGGCCCAGCCCACCGAGCACCACTCGAAGGTCACCAGACCCTGCCACCCTGATGGCCATTCTGCTCCTGCCTCGTTGACGTTGGCCTGAGCCTCAGCTTCCCCATGGTTTTATTCAGAGGTTGCAGTCCTGGTCCCTACTCTTTTGAGTCTGCACAGACTGGGGCCCTTCCCAACACTGCTAGCATGGGGACAGAGACCCTTGCTGGCCGAGGAGGGTGAAGTGGGCCACTGGAGCCAGGATGGGATTGCAGGGCATAAGGGGGCCACCGGGTTGGGTGGTGCGACCCCGGGAAAGCACAGGGAACTGTGCCCCTCCGGAGGATTCCCGCCCTCAGAGCCCCTCCCCTCTGTGCCCCTCCAGAGGATTCCCACCCTCAGAGCCCCTCCCCTCTGTGCCCCGGAGCAGAAGCTGAGCCTGGGCTGTGTCCATGGCAGAGGAAATGCTCCCTCCGTTGGGAACAGCGTGGCCGGCTTCTGGGCTTGCGGAAGGAGAGGGAGAATTCTGGGTGGGCGATAGAGGGGCCCAGGTCCCTCTGGTCATGACCTTGAAGTTGCCCAGATGACCAGGAAGGAGGAGGGTGCTCCTCTCTGTCAAGAAGATCTGAGCTTCTCTTCCCTAGAATCAGCTCCTCTTCTATCCCCCTAAAAACGTACAGGCATTTTGCACGTTAAACGAGTGGGAAGTTTACTAACCAGTTTGGGAAGAATTGACACCTTTCAATCCATGAATATCCTCTGTCTTTCCCATTAGTATACTTTAATAATTCTCAAGAAAGTTGTACAATTTTCCCCATAAACAGCTTGGACATCTCTGTAGATGAACCCCTAGTTTACTGATATACATTTGTTATGAGTTTTTGCAGGGAGCGGGAGGGGGGAGGTGTTTGTTTTGGTTTGTTTAGAGACAGGGTCTGGCTCTGTCAGCCAAGCTGGAGTGCAGTGGCACAGTTGTGGCTCACTGCTGCCTCCAATTCCTGAGCTCAAGTGATCCTCCCACCTCAGCTTCCTGAGTAGCTGGGACTACAGGCATGCACCACCACGCCTGGCTAATTTTTAATTTGAAATTTTTTTGGTAGAGACAGAGTCTTGCTATGTTTTCCAGGCTGGTCTCAAACTCCTGGGCTCAAATAATCCACTCGCCTCAGCGTGCCAAAGTGCTGGGATTACAGGTGTGAGCCACTGTGCAGTCCAACTGATATTTTTAATGTGATTGTAAACTGTATCCCTCTTTAATATTTTCCATTCATCTGCTGATGTACAAAAATATATTAAATGATAGGCTTATATATTTGAAATCAGATCTGGTAAATTTGCTACACTTTCTTATAGTTCTAAAACTGTATCTGTGCAGTCTGTAGGATTTGCTACACACTTAAACATGTCATCTGTGAATGGTGACAATTTCGTTGCCATCTTCCTATACCTTTCATTTTTTTTCTTTCACCTTACTCCCCCTGCTGGTATTCAGTACAATGTGCCACAGAAGGGAAGATGATGGGCATCCTTGCCTTGTCACAAAGGATATTTATATACAGTTCACTATTAAACACGATGCCTGCTGTAGGTTCCTTGCAGGAGTCTCTCACCAGATTAAGGAAGTTATTTTATATTTCTTGTATGATAAGTGGTTTCTGAAAATCATTTCTCAGATTTTATTCAATGTTTTTTCTGCATCATTTATTGTGTTTTTTTCTCTTTTAATATTGCAATTTGTCATTCTTCTAATGTCGAACCAATTTTTCATCCTTGGAATGCATGGACCAGACTTGTCCATTATGTACTAGCCAGCACTATATCTGGAACTAGTGTGAATAAGGCATCGTTTATTCTTTAGAATTGTTTTATTCTCTGGAGGATCTTGTGTAAAGTTGGAATTTCCTACCAGTGAAGCTCTCTGAGCCAGTTTTGGGGTTGTTTTTGTTTGTTTGTTTTGAGACAGAGTCTCGCTCTTTGGCCCAGGCTGGAGTGCAATAGCGCCATCTCAGCTCACTGCAACCTCCACCTCCCGGGCTCAAGTGATTCTCCTGCCTCAGCCTCTGGAGTAGCTGGGATTACAGGCTCGTGCCACCACACTCAGCTAATTTTTGTATATTTAGTAGAGAAGAGGTTACATCCTGTTGGCCAGGCTGGTCACAAACCCCTGACCTCAAGTGATCTGCCCACCTTGGCCTCCTAAAGTGCTGGGATTACAGGTGTGAGCCACCGCACCCCACCTAACCCAGTTTTCTTTGTGGAAATATTTGTCACTATGTACTCAATACCCTTAGAAGAATTGAGATTTTCTACTTCTTGAGTCAAATATATGTGTTTGATTAGATTTTTCTAAGAATATTCTTATTTCATCTCAAAGTATTGGCATAATGTTGTTTAAATTGACTCCATTACCCATTTTAGGTATTCCACATCTATAAAAACAACCCCTGCCCCCCCAGCCCTGTTTACATTCAATATGGGTGATTTGTGCCTTCTTTCTTCGTTTTTTGTTTTTTGTTTGTTTTTTTTTATATAGAGTCTCGCTCTGTCATGTAGGCTGAAGAGCAGAGGTGCAGTGGTGCAATCTTGGCTCACTGCAACCTCTGCCTCCCTGGTTCAAGTGATTCTCCTGCCTCAGCCTCCCGAGTAGCTGGGATTACAGGTGAGTGCCACCACACCCAGCTAATTTTTAGTAGAGACAGGGTTTCGCCATGTTGGCCAGACTGGTCTTGAACTCCTGACAAGTGATCCGCCCACCTCAGCCTCCCAAAGTGCTGGAATTACAGGCGTGAGCCACCACACCCAGTCCTTTCTTCTGTTCTTGATAAATTCACCAAATCATTTTCAATTTCTGTAATATCATAAAGGAACCAACTGCCACTTTCTTGCTGCATCATCCCACTGAATATATGATCTACTTCTTTAATACTTGTTCTTCCCTTATTTCCTTCATTCAATTTTTCAAGATTATTTTACTGCATTTTTCTGAGATCTATGCTTAGCTCATTCCTTTTCAGCTTATCTATTTTCTATAAAATTTCTATACATATTTTAAGGTAATCAGTTTCCCGCTATGTACTATGTTAGTTGTATCTCACAAGGTTTTTATGTAATTATTTCATTATTGCTTAGTTCAAAATGTGACCTAATTTCCAATTTGAGAATCTCTCTAAATCACTGGGAACATATTTCTTATTTCCAAGCATATAAGGATGTTCTAGTTATACTTTTGTGACTGATTTCTAGTATTTTGCTTACAGAACATATGTGGAATGTTCTGGTCCTCTGAAATTTGTTTAAGCTTGCTGTGCAGCCCCACGTATGGTCCATGTCTTAGTCCATTACGGCTGTTATAACAAAATCCCATAAAATGGGTGGCTCATAAACAACAGAAATTTATTTTTAATAGTTTTGGAGGCGGAAAAGTCCCAAATCAAGGCACCAGCAGATTCAGTGTCTGGTGAGGACCTGTTTCTTGGTTCACAGAGGGTGCCTTCTTGCTGTGTCCTCATATGATGGAAAGGACCAGACAGCTCTCTGAGGCTTCTTTTATAAGGGCACTAATCCCATTCATAAGGGCCCTGGCCTCATGACCTAGTTGCCTCCCAGTGGCCCCCCTTCCCTAACACCATCACATTAGGTTTCAACATATGAATTCTGGGAACACAAGAATTCAGACCACAGTAGTCAATTTTTGCCCATGGTCCTTTTTTTTTTCTTTTCTTTTCTTTTTTTTTTTTTTTTTGAGACGGAGTCTCACTCTGTTGCCCAGGCTAGAGTGCAGTGGCACTATCTCAGCTCACTGCAAGCTCCACCTCCCAGGTTCAAGCGATTCTCCTGCCTCAGCTTCCTGAGTAGCTAAGATTACAAGCATGTGCCACCACGCCCGGCTAATTTTTTTTGTATTTTTAGTAGAGACAGGGTTTCTCCATGTTGGTCAGGCTGGTCTCGAACTCCCGACCTCAGGTGATCCATCTGCCTTGGCCTCTGAAAGTGCTGGGATTGCAGGCATGAGCCACCGTGCCTGGCCAGTCCTTTTCTCCTTGAAGAGAATATATACCCCATAACTCTGGATGCGATGTTCCATAGATAAGTCCATTAGCTCAAGTCGATTGAGTCTTCTAATCTTCTGATATCTTCTTCAAGTTATTTCAGGTAACGCTTCTTGGTCATAAAGTTTTAAAATTTGACGTCAACATAACGATACCAATCTTCCTTGGAGTAGAAATTTCATGGTATCTTTTTAGCCATTCTCTATCTTAGCCCACCATTCTGGAAATAGGAGCTCTTCTCCAAAAGGCTTTCTTCACGCATCATTTCTGAAACATGCCCTCATATTATGCAAGAGTTGTGTCTGTTCTCCTTGCATTTCCAACAGTACAGTCACATCTCTGTGATGGGATTTCTTGGCCTTTTCTACACAGTATCTGAGGCAGGGGCAGCACTGCCGGGTGCCCCTCCCCCCATGCTTCCAGAGCACACATGTAACATCTGTTATAGACCATGCCAGAGAGCCATCCTGCAGGTCCCAGAAACACGACTCAAATGGCCTCAGACAAAGAGGGAGTTATTGCCTTGCGTAACTGGAAATCCACACGTGGGGCACTCAGGGCTGCCTGAACCCGGAGGCCCAGCCCCGTTTCTTTGGGATTCTCTCTGCCCTGTCTTCATCTCCACATTGGCTGGCTTCCCTCATGGAGGCAAACAGCTCTGGCAGAGCAGGGTCTCACCCTGTACACGACGCCATCCAAAGAAGGAGGAGGTCGGGACCAAAATCCCAGGGGATGCAGAGAGGCCTATTCCTGATGACCAAGACCAGGGCTGAAGCCTACTGGCCTTCCTCAGGGCAACCAGGCGCGGGGTGGCCCAAGCCTCAGGCCTAGGACAGGCAGATGATCACCCCCACCCCCATCCTGCCAGGCCAGGGACAGTGGAGATTCCTGAGCCAGCACAGCTCAAGAACCAACCAAAAATTCCGGCAAGAAGAACACACTTGGCAGAACTCTGGGGAGATGCAGCAGGAGCCAGGTCCAAGGCCTCTGGTGTAAGGGTCTCCCCACCTGAGCATGGGGTGAGGAGTCCATGCTGGGGACAGCTCAGCATCAGGAAGTTGGGGCTGTGGGCAGACCTGTCCTGGCCCTCAGCAGCCAGGTCCCTGCTCTGTCTCCTGCCTGGAGTCCTGAGGACTTCCCTTGTGTCCACTCTCAGCCTGATTTTCCCACCTCTGCCCCTGCCCTGGCCCTGCTGCAGATGTTACAGAGGGAGGAGACCATGGGATTTGGGTCACACATTGGTCCAATTTCAAGTCCAGTCACTTCCACCAGGGATATTTGGAAAGATACGTAACACCTTTCGGGGTAATGGCTACTTCAAGCTCATATGTACCATGTTTTGTTGATTTGAGGATTAAATGAACATGTAGGTGAATGTCCTGTCATGTTTCTGGGCACAGGATATGGGCTCAGCACTGGTCACCCCTTCCCTTCCTTTTGGATCAGAGACAGAGCCTGTCCCCTAGTCCTTAAGCACTGGGGACTGACCTCACATACACTGCAGGTCACCCAGAGATACACAGGCCAGCATCTACATTAGGCTGAGCCCAGAGGGATGGAGTCACAGTCACACAGGGGAAAAGGTTGAAGAAAAGGGAGGGTTGGGCCAGATGTGGGTGGGGTGGCTCACACCTGTAATCCCACCACTTTGGGAGGACGAGGAGGGAGGATTACTTGAGGCCAGGAGTTCCAGACCAGCCCTGGCAACAAAGTGAGACCCACTTCTCTATTAAAACAATTTTTTTTTTTTTTTTTTAAATCAGCCATGCACTTGTAGTCTCAGCTGCTTAGGAGGCTGAGGCAGGAGGATCAGCTGAACCCAAGAGTTCAAAGCTGCAGTGAGCAATGATCACACCCAATGCACTCCAGCCTGGGCAAGAGAAAAGAAAGAAAAAAGAAAAGAAGAAAGAGAGCGAGAGAGGAAAGGAGAGAGGGAGGGAGGGAGGAAGAGAAAGAGAGAGAGAGAGCAAGAGAGATTGAGAGAGAGAGAGAGAGTTGGCTTTGGGGCCTGAAGAAGGCAGGACAACCATTACAGGACCCAACCAGAGTTCCTCCACCAAAGTCACATGATTGAGCCTTTTTAACAACCAGAACTCATGGGACAATCACTATGGCCACAGATGTGCAGCCTGTGAAAGACGAGTGGCTGCAAGTCACACCACCAGCCATGAACACAAAGCCTGGTGGGCCTTTATGGCTGGAGGCAAGACGTGCCTCAGTGGAGTGGGCCACGTGGACGCATCTCCCAAGTCACACACAAGGTGGCCAGTGCTGAGTGGGAACAGACAATGAGAAGTCTCTGCAGCAAGCCTGGGCTCCAGTGCAGGTGTCTCTTCCACTTGGACCTTATAATCCGGCACATTCAGTGAAATCCAAAGTGTCCACACAGAGCATCTGGCAAGCAGCAGAAGAATCACCGTGCAGACCTCTAGGACGTGGGAGCAAGTCTGCACCCTCTTCTGCAGGCGACTCTGCTTCCTCTGAGAAACAGCTTCTGCTCACCACTGGGCCTTAGTGGAAACTGAATGCCTACCCATAGGACACCAGGCAAGCACCCAGCCTTAGCTTCCCCCCGTGACCTGGGTGCTCTGACCCATGCAACCAAAGCAGCAATCAATCACCAGAGGAAACTGCCTATAAGAGCCCAGGCTCAGTCAGGCCCAGAAGGGACAAGCAAGTTTCATGAGCAGGTGGCTCAGATCCCTCAACACCTGCTCCTCAGCCTCCATCCAGCCTAAGGCTTCCTGGGCTGTTCCTCAGGACCAACTGACTGAGGAAGAAAACACATGAGCTTGATTACAACTGGGTGTGCACAATGTGGTGCTGATCCCTGAAGGTGACCAGCTGCAGCACTACTACACCACTCGAGCTGCCCTGAATGACACAGGGAAGGTTGGCTTGCCGAGGGGCTGGACACTGATTGGGTTATTTCACTGGCAACTTGGTCTGGATTGAGAGATGGCAAATAACACAGATGATGGTGACTCATGGGGAGTTGCTAGAGGTCTGGCTGGAAGGTCAGGGACTCAGAAGGATCAATGATCAGATTTGAAAATTAATGACAAGGAAGGGTGGGAAGAGGCACAGGGATGGGCCCCTCATTATGGACACTATGAGCAGACACCAGCATTGCATATGAATGCTGACCACATGGCACATGAATGCTCTCTGCAGAGGAGGCCTCGATAATCAGGTGGACAAAATGACACATTCCATAGATGTCAGTCAACCTCATTCCCCAGCCACCCCAGTATTTACCCAATGGGCTCGTGGACAGAGGGGACAGTCATGGTGGCACGCATAGAGGCTGTGCATTACTTCATGAGCATGGCTGCTATGGCTTGGATGTGGTTTTTCCCCTCCAAAACGCATGTTTAAATTCAGTCCCCATTGTGGCAATGTCGGGAGGTGGGACTTCATGGGAGATATTTGGGTCATGGGAGCAGATCCATTGTGAATAGATTAATGCCTTTCCTGGGAGTGAGTTATTGGTCTCACAGGAATGGATTACTTCCCTCGAAAGCAAGTTGTTAAATAAGAGAGTCTGGCTTCCTTAGTTTCTCTCTCTTGCTTCCTCTCTCTCCATATGGTCACTTTGCCTGCTCCCCTTCCATCTTCTGCCATCAGCTGAAGAAGCCTGAGGTCCTGACCAGATGTAGCTGCCCAACCTTGGACCTTCCAGCCACCAGAATCATGAGCCAAATAAATGTCTTTTCTTTATAAATTACTCAGCCTTGGTTATTTTGTTATAATAACACTAAATGACCTAAAACAGAAAATCTCCCTCTTCCTAAGGTTGACCTGGCTACCACTGACAAAAGTGGCCAATCTGTCAAGGGCAGAGACCAACACCAAGACCCTTATATATCACTAATGTCGGGGACCAGCCAGCCTCCTGCTGGCAGATTAATTCCATTGATCTCTTCTACCATGGAAGCAGCACACATTCTGGATATGGATTTGCCATCTCTGCTTGTAACACTTCTTCCAGCATCACCAACCCTGGACTCCTGCGATCCTTGGCCACCATTGTGTCATTCCCCACAGTGCTGTGTCTAATCAGGGAACTGATTCCACTGCAAAGGAAATGCAGCATGGAATTAACTGCTCTTACCACATACCCATGCCCAGGCGTGGCCAGACTAAAAGTGGAGTGACTTACTGAAGACTCAGTTGTGGCATGACTTGAGAGATAGCACCCAGAAATATGGAGGTTCTATCTTAAGGGTACAGTCTATGCTTTGAATCAAGACCATCAAGTGACAGTGTTTTAACAGTGCCTGGGATACTTTTAAATCAGGTATGGTAAGACATGCAGACATGGAAATGACTGGCATAAAGAAAAGATTTGTTATACTCACAGATCTCAAGAAAAGGGAACACACCACGCCACACAGGGCCACACAGAGAAGCATGAGCATTGGTCAGGAGGCAGAGGGGAGGGGGAAAACACAGGCAAGAACCTCTATTGTGGTTTCCACTGGGAAGGAACAGGGGAGGCAAGGTAAGCAGGTTTAGGATTGGCTAGTTTGAATAATTTTGGTGGGCTCTGGAGCACAGGAACAACTAGATACCTACTTGTCTGGTACCTGGTCTTGGAGTGATGAGGGTGGGTGGATAGCAGCCCAGCCTGTGAGAGCCCAGGAAAGAAAGTGCTTCAGGGCCGGGCGCGGTGGCTCACACCTATAATCCCAGCACTTTGGGAGGCCAAGGTGGGCGGATCACAAGGTCAGGAGATCGAGACCATCCTGGCTAACACGGTGAAACCCTGTCTCTACTAAAAATACAAAAAATTAGCCAGGCGTGGTGGCGGGTGCCTGTAGTCCCAGCTACTCGAGAGGCTGAGGCAGGAGAATGGCGTGAACCCAGGAGGCGGAGCTTGCAGTGAGCCGAGATCGCGCCACTGCACTCCAGCCTGGGCGACAGAGCAAGACTCTGTCTCAAAAAAAAAAAAAAAGAAAAGAAAAGAAAAACAAAAGTGCTTCAGGGTATGGGTTCTGGATTGGTTGGTTTGCGCAAGAAAGGCTCACTGTTTGCCATCTCTAAGAATTAGCTAACCCTGCAAGGGGCAGTGCCCCAGGGTCAGCAAGGCCCCAGGTGTCAGATCATCAGAAAACAGAAAATAAAAGAGCATGGTTAATACACACAGTCTCCCCAGGAGCCACAATACATGGGTCTGAGAATAGAGGGATAGAAGTGAGAGTGGCTTCTTCCACAAATAGACCTCCTAATGAGCTCAAATAAGGTTTGCTTGCTATCCGAACATTTGAGCTCTGCTGCTTTGAAGATCTTAGTTCCCAAGAATATAATGCCTCTCCCAGGGGACACCACAATGGTTCCCTTGAGTGGAACTAACAGTCAGAAAAGGAGGCAACTTTACTGGAAGGACTGTTTGGTGCTAACGAGGGGAAATCGGGCTGCTGTGTCACACATTGGGGGCAGGAAGGACTTCCCCTACAACCCCGAGTACTCATCATCTTAGTACTTCTGCCTACTCAGACCCTTCAAGAATGAAGGTTTAGATCTTCCCACCAGGTAAAGATCTGCAACCAGCTGAGGTTCTAGCTGCGGAACAGGGAAATATCGAATGGGTAGAGGACAAAAGAAGTCACAGATAGCAGCTGTGGCTCATAACTAGGGTTTACCAGGTTTAGTAAACAAAAATACAGACGTCCAGTGAGATCATAACTTCAGATAAAACAACAAATAGTGTTACTAAAAATACTATTTGTATGTCCTATGCAATATTGGGGACATACTTATGCTTAAAAATACATTCACTGTTTGGACATCCTATATTTTATCTGGTAATCCTATTCATGACCAAGAAAAAAGCACATTTTTTTACTTTGCTTGTCATGTGTGGTATATGTATGTATTTGGAGTTATTAACCATTTATCTTTTCTTATTATTTTATGAGTTGTTAGCAGAGTATTCAGTGAAATGGTGACTAAAGATGAAGATAAACTAATATAGTTAGCTGTGGATGCAATGGCTTTTGGGAGCCTGCATCTTGCTTGGGGCAGAGGGTGAGAATTTCGTTCATATAAAGGATAACTGCTTCTTATTAGACGGAAACAGAGTTGTTTTTTGGTTCCTCAGAAGTTCAAATGTGTGTAGAAAGATAAATACGGAAGCTAAGTAGGAAAGTGGGTGAACTCTGCCAGTAGTTTCAGCGGAATGTCCTGGCTGCAAATTCCCCCTTTCTCGCCGCTCTAGGAAGCCGGCTGGTAAACAGCGCCCTCCTTCATCCGCCGCTGCAATGTTAGGCTTTGCCAAAAGAGGGCACCTGGGGGACGCCGCGAGGCCACCGCGGCGAGAAGGTGCTTTCCTGTTTCTTTTTATTCCACACAGGAGCCCATAGTTCAGGTTTGGGATGGCCCAGTCTCACCTCCGCAGCCCTGATGGACCAGCTAGCTCCAATTTGGCACTCAGGCCCCACTGCGCCCCCCTAGCAGCCACTTCCACAGCATCCAGCCTCCCCCAAGACTGGGCATGGTGAGCCACTTCCAGGCCCCAGCCCTGCCTGCCTGGCGTTCTGGCAAGGGACCAGATGATCTGAAGAGCCAGATTCCGGTTTGTGCTGCCTCAGTCTGGCGGGTATTGCCCAGCCTCCTCTCTCGGACTACACCCTTTTCCTCCAAATCATCCATTCATTCAAGTATTTATGGATCGCTTGCTACATGCCAGGCAGCATTCTCGCAAACATTTGTGTGTGAGACTTTGTCTAGCTCTACATTCGGTCTTTTGGGTAAATACCTTGAGATGGAAGGACTAATCCGACGGTAGATGTAGTTAGTTGCTTTCTCAAGCAACCGTCAAACTGTCAAAGTGGATGTACAATTTTACTTACCCATGGACAGTGTGGAGACAGAAGTAGACACAGAGTGAGTACAACAAAGTCCTTACAATTCAGAAAGGGAGAGAGACAATAAACAAAGTTATACACATAAATGGTAAGTCATGGTAAGCTGGGATAGAAATTTTCCATTTGTTTCCAAGTTCTGAAATGTACACAAATGCACTTATGCTGTACGTATCTTCTGGGCACATTATTTCACTCAACATTATGGTTTTGAGATCTAGCTGTGATCATATATAGATCTAGCTCAATTATCCCAATTGCTGAGTAGTCCATCATATTAATATAAATGGCCACTATATATATATACGGTGGTACATTTATATATTAGCCTTTTAGGCCATATATGTGTGTGTGTGTGTATATATACGCATATGTATCACTACATATATATACTATATATAAAATATATATACTACATATATACTATACATATATACTATATATATACTATATATACTTTCTACACACTATAAATAGATAGTGTGGTACATTTATATATTACACATTTAGGCTCTTTATAGACATGTACCACTCATATATAGTGATACATTTATATATATATGGACTAAACAGCATTTAGGCGGTTTCCAGCGTTTTGCTACCACAAGTAATGCAGGAATTAGCAAATAAGATCTTCCAGATAATACCCAGAGGCAGGACTGCTGGATCAGGAGGAATGCACATTTTCAGTTTTACTGCCCTCTAGCGTGGCTGATGAATTTACACCCCACCGGCAACGCGTGGGTTCTGTTTCTCTAACTCTTTACCGCACTTGATATCAGCAGGCTTTTCCATTTGCACCACGCAGCTCTTACCACAACCCTCCTTTACAGCTCTCAACTAACCCAGGCAGGCAGCATGCGTGGGCCAGATACCAGGGCAGTGCTCCACTGCAGTTAAATACTGAGTCTCCCTCCTGCGACTGGGCAGAGGAAAAGGACTTGCTCACTCTTGTTTTCTCTAACACAGTGCTTCACACACAGAGTTCTTTTCCAGTTATGTGACTAATTCAATAAACTGCCTGAGCCTTAGTTTCCCAATCTGTGTCATTAAACGGTCACTGTGCCCACTGGTGTGCTGGGAAATGTTTAACAACCAACAGAGTAGCAAGGGCAGTGGGAGTCCTAATTTGTAGCATTTGCCCATTTCCATGGTATAAATAATCCCACCACAGCTGATTTCAAGCTACCAAGGTACCCCACTGAACACACAGTTGGGAAGAGATGCTCTTATCATCAGCTCTCCTGAGCTGGTGCAAACCGGTTACAGGACGGCACTGAGGTTTTTGCAACACTGTTCCTGAATTCTCAGTTCTGGGCAGGCTGTAGTCGCCTCCCGGTGCTTCTGCACAAGTAGACAGCGACATCTGGTGGCAAAGTCAAGCAAATCCCAGACCATGTAGAGAAGGGCCTAGAGGATGGGAAAACAAGAAACATCCCCCCTTCTCCCACAAGCACCCCCACGAAAGGTTTCTGTTCTCTTCCTCAACCAACCCTGGGACCCATCAACTCCAGCAAAAACTCAATGCCTGGGGAGTTCCTATATAGGCAGCCTGCAGGTCTCCCTTCCTGTGGCAGCTGGGGTAGAGTGGCATGGCTCCTGGTGTTAGAATAAGCAGTGACCTCGTACAGCGGTCATTCCCACTGCCTGCCTGCAGACCCCTTGCCTTCCCCCTGGTTGAGAATTATCAGAAGGGTCCCTCAACCCAAAGCAGTCACCACAGCACTCCTAGAACAAGAGTTACTCAGCTAGCGTGACCAGAGCACTGGTTCACCATGAGCAAACTTCCTCCTGGAATTTGGACAACCATCTCAGGGCCTTTCTTTGGTCAATTTCCTTCTGATTCTGTGTGTAAGACTTGTGTGCAGAATCTCAGTGGCCTAAATATCTCAGCCTATGGTAGGATAGGCGGGGAAGCGAGGGTGGCCCCTGCAATAGCAAAGCCATTACACTTAGCCTTTGGCCACTAAAACCCCCTATGGCAGCAACAGGCTGCTGACCACCGAACGTTCATCTTTTCCATGGTGTATTCCTTTTCTTGAGACAGGGTCTCCCTGTATCACCCAGGCTAGAGCGCAGCAGTGCATCCATAGCTCCCTGCAATCTCGGACTCCTGGGCTCAAGTGAATCCTCCTGCCTCAGCTTCCTGAGTAGCTGGGACTACAGGCACACACCACCACACTTAGCCAATTTTTGTATTTTTTGTAGAGATGGGAATCTCATTATTTGCCTAAGCTGGTCTCGAACTCCTGGACTCAAGGAATCCTCCCACCTTGGCCTCCCAAAGTGCTGGGATTACAGGCATGAGCCACCACATCCAGCTTCCACAGTGAACTGTTAAAGAAGGCATCTGGTTAGCCCAGGACTCCACTTTCCAGATCCCTAAAAGGGCAATGTGGGAAAAGATTATCAATGCAAATATCAAGTCCCTGGCTGCTGCTTCTACAGACAAGCTCCTGCTGCATCCTCAGGCAATCACCTTTCCACCCTGGGGCTGATCCTCCAGACCTGCACCAGCCCACCCACATGCCCCTGGGCAATGATAGGCCCTTCCATGGACCAGCTTCTGCTCACACTCTCTGGCAAGCATCTTGGCCTCTGGCAGGCTACAGCTCGCGGCAAAGCCATGCTCTCCTGGAAAAGTCTGAATCTCAGCCTTGCCTGGGGTCCCATTCTCAAACTCTTAGTTCCTTCACTCACTCCGTGTGAGTCGGTAGCTGCTTTCTGAATCTGCTACTCATGAATGTTGTACAGTCCTGCTTTATCCTTTTCATGAGCTCACCACTCTTTAACAATTCTGAAAAATTCCCTGTTCAAATTATTGGCGTGATTTGCCTCCTGAGTCTACCCTGATTGACACAATATCTCAGCATCAAGAGATGGCATGGAAATGGAGGTCATCTCCACACTGTTACTATGATAGACCTTCAATCAAATGAAGTCAAATGAAGCCTTCAGGCATTCAGCTTGCAGAATGCAGACAGTCAGCTGCCACAGGGAACTGCAGAAGGCAAGCGTTGTGACCAAACCGTAAATGCTGGTCAGCCCCATCTAAAGCGGGTTAAAATGGGGATAGATATCAGCCAGTAAGAACACAGGCAGCTTTCTTTGGAATGGCCATTTTGGGGGCGGTTGGTGAGCAAAGAATGGATACAGATGTTCTCTCCTCTCCAAGGAGCAACGTGGACTACAAAGCCCACGAGAATTCATGAGATTTAATCCTAGGATAAGTACCCTAGAGAAGCCCACCCAGCAGCGTATAAAAGAAATCAAGAATTTCTGGTGGACCCAGAATGTGTCACAGCTTGGGGCCAAATAAATACACTCCTGCAAATGCATCGGGCCTAGCTCCAGTAAAAAGTGACAGGACAGCCATGTGTCCAAAAGCTAGTGCATTGCACAGCAAGGAAGAAACCAATTTTCCTTTAGCCTTCGCTCCCCTAGAGACTTCATATGACCAGAGTGAGGTTGGACAGTCAGCTCTCTATCTTTTCAAATACTTCCCCATCTCCAAGTTCACAGAAAGAGAGAAAACCATCATGTCACCATAGCGATGACTCCTCTAATGATGGTTCAGAGTGGAAAACTTCTGACTTCAAGGATGGCCTCATACAGGATGGACGTGAATGCTGGTCCTCAAAACCCCAATGTCACATTTTTAAAAATCTGACCATCCCTCAATCAGTGTTAGGGGTTTTCATGTGGGAAACCTCAAGGAAGGTGAGAAGGCAGGGGAGGTGTAACCCACAGTAATTATTAATAAAACCAACATTCCAGGACAAACTACTGCTAAGGAGGTTGAATTTTTTTTCTAAATGATCCTTCACAAGTAAAATAAGGAACTGGAGTCCTTGGACTGATCACTATATTATGCTAAATGGATGACAGAATACAGCGCAGGAGTCAAAGATCATGAGCTTCCAACTGGCCACAAGGACAATAAGCCTTTCAGCCCTTGGGTAACAAAGTCAGACAATCTGGTCTGGCAGCCAGAAGATGGCTGAGCTGGAGGGACATTGACAATGGGACAGTCCCAGTGTCTGCCCTCTCTGCTGGAAGGACATTAGCTGCTGAGAATAACTGGATCCAAATTGTTAACGTGACCCCCCACTGCTCATGGGGATGAAGAAAAAGATCTGGGGTGACTGGAACCTTACAAAGCAGGGACACAGATGCTTTATGTCTTTTGAAGGTCTAGTTGTAAAAACAAGACCCGAAAGCAGCCTCTCGGTCTTTTCACTGCTGGGAGAGGACCATGTTGTGATGCATCCAGGATATCCTTCATGATTGCCACTAAGATCTGCTGAGATAGGTGCCCGAGACCTGGAAGGAACACTGAACTAGAGACCCAGGGATGCACACACCTTGTATGTTCTCACAATAAGGCCAAACCAGACTCACCACTGGAGAAATGCCAGCCAACAGCCTGTGGACATGGATGCAGGTTGATTATTCCAGCCCCTTAGTGAACAAGCTCCAAGTGTGTTTCCTTGTAAAGCAGTTATACGGGTCAAAAATCACCTCATCAAAAATGAAATACAGTCAAACTACCACAAAACACACAGCTAAAATATCTCGTCACCGGAGGGTGCCAGAGACCACCAAATATAATCCAGATTCAAGGTAGTCCATGTAAAAATTGCCCACCAGGTGGCGGAAATGCAGGGAGAGGGCCAGCATGTACAGACAATTTGTTTTCCCGGGTCCACACATTATCTGATGAGAGTGAATCTGACTCTAGAAGGGAACTACACAACTACTTGGTTGCATTAGGGCTCAACTAGACTGTGCATGCTCCAAAAGTTCTCAAAAAAGTCAAATCCAAGTAACAAGGGTTTTAGCCTATGAGCCAAGGTGTGGCTAGAGAAAAAAAATCATTTGAATTTGAAAAGCAGCTAGGAGGGTTGACTCACTGGGGCGTCTATCCTCGAGTCTTCCTGCAGTGGGAGGCAGAGGGAGCGGGCAGCTGGGCATCCACATCTAGAGTGTTGAAAACCTCCCGGGGGTGGAAACGGGGAGTTCCACTTCCAGAATGGGCAACTGTATGTGTGTATAAAATATTTAAGATATATGTATTTATTTAAAGTCTCTAGAAATGGCCTTAGGGCATATAGCAAATTTAAAAAAAACATTTAATTCAGGAAAATCTATTAAAACTTGGCAAGCACTGGGAGGGTCTGTGGCATTTCAACCACAACCTGCTCCATTCCTCCCACTGCCAGCAAAATGTGACAGAAACTCCACTCCAGGTGGGCGCAGCCAAGGACACAGCACTGTCTCCACCCAGCTCCCAGCCAAGGGCTGTGGTATTTTCCCAAGAAGGAAAATCCATCAGCATTTTTCTTCCCACCCCAGCTACCTGTTGCAGAGACTAAATTCCAGGTGATGGTAGTAATCGGTTGAGGCTCTCTTCTTTTGCTCAGCCCCTACTTGTGGGACAAAAGCCCTGCCTTGGGTGCAACGCACTGAGAATACTGGCACCATCAACCAGCTCATTTGTAAAGTAGAGGTTCCATGCTATGAGAAGCAAGCTGGGAATACAATAGACCCTCCAACAAGCACCCACCTCCTAAAGCAGGGGTGTCGCTCAGAAAGTAGCTACCTACCACTGTCCCCACCCAGCCCCAGAGCCATAGCCAAAAAACTGCTGAAACATTTCCCCAAGAGGAAAGGCAGGACACAGAGAGCTCTAAAGCCCTTCCCAAATGAACTAGCTTTATTTGCAAATGAGTATGAAGTTCAACATTAAGGGGACTTTCAAAACAACAGAGCTTGGGCAAAAAGCAATTGACAGGAAACTGGTACGTTCATTAGTGATATAAACTAGACCATAGGCCAGCTAGTTTATCAGACAGAACCAGGAAAAGACACAGCTAAAAAGAGACTTCTTGGGGTCAAAGCAAACCTCAAACACTGACCTCAAAAACTATCCCTGCAAATGAGCCTGAGTTTAATTGCATCAGTCATCTCAATAAAGACATTTTTTAAAGAAAAAAAAACAGCAATAACAATTATACATTCTGGTCAACATGGAGTAACAGGAGCTGGATTTATTCTTAGGCCTGGAATAATTTTAAAAACAACACAAAATGTTTAAGTCACTGGACATCAGGCAATGAAAGATAGTGGTTTATGAGAGATGAGAAATGAACAAGATGAGCCCCACGATTGCCCCAGATTACTGCATAGAGAGTTTCCAGGCTGAGGCTCAAGGAGGAGAGAATGTAACCAGAGCCCACTGGCCTCCCCGAGTTGAAGAAACAGAGCTGCTTGGTATCCCAGACCGCTGGAGTTCATAGGGCAGAGTACCAAAGAGAAAGGAGCCCAACAGAAAGAGAACTCTGCAAATAAGGGAGTGTACGTATTCTACTGAGGAGTGATCAGTGTATGCATATGAGGAATGTACCTGAGGCCAAGAAAATAAATGCTCCCAAGCATTGAACAGAACAATCCCCAGAGAAAATTCAGGGCTGAGAATAATGCCTGACCTCATCAAGTACAGAAAATCTCATAATTCACTAAGCATCATGTAGAGTACTCAGAAGAGTCTTCTTGATCTGTGGACAAAATTAACCATAGACTTAATGCTCTTGTGGTCTCAAGTAAAAATGTTGAAGGAAAGCTGGGGATAGATTAAACTGTTTCAAAATAATTTAAGTGTGTACCAGAACAAAACTTAAGAATACAAAAATATCTAGCACCAGCAAAGATAAAATTCACAATGTCTAGCATTCAACTACAAATTAACATGCAGGCAAAGAAATGGAAGAATATGATCCATAGTTAGGAAAATATCAGCCAGTCAAAACCGATCCAAAATTGACATAGGTAATAAATAGATAAGGTGATTAAAGCAGTTATTATAATACTATTCCATATGTATAAGAAACCAGAGGAAAGACTAAACATTTTTGGCAAATACATAGAAGGTTTTTTCTAAAACCAAATTAAACTTATATAAAACAATGTGATGAAAAATACACTAGATGGAATTAATGACAGATTAGAAACTGCAGAAGAAAAGATTAATGAACTTGAAGGTAGAGCAGTAGAAATTATACAAAATTATCAGAGGGTTAAAGGACTAAAAAAATAAAGAGAACATCAGTGACCTGTGACATAACTGCCAGTGGTAAAATATATATGTGGTTAAAGTCTCTGAAAAAGAAGGGGGATTTGAAAAAATGACAGAAAATTTTCTTAATGTGATGAAAACTGCATACCTACAGATTTAAAAAGTTCAACAAACCATAATCACAGAAACATGAAGAAAACCATACCAAGTCATATTATGCTCATCAAATTTCTTAAACCAACTCATCTAAGAGAAAATTTTAAGTGGCCAGAAGAAAAAAAAATACATTATATGCAGAAGAACAAAGATAAGAGTGACAGCAGATTTCTCAGAAAAACAATGCAAGTGGCCAGACACAGCAGCTCATGCCTGTAATCCCAGCACTTTGGGAGGCCGAGATGATAGGATCACTTGAGGCCAAGAGTTCAAGACCAACCTGGGCAACATAGCGAGACCCTGTCTCTACAAAAAAAAATTTTTTTTTTAATTAGCTAATGTGATGGTGCATCACTGTAGTCCTAGCTACTCAGGAGGCTAAGGAAGGAGGATCACTTGAGCCCAGGAGTTGGAGGCTGCACTGAGCTATAATCATATCACTTCACTCCAGCCTTAGCAACAGAGTGAGACCTGGTCTCAACAAAATAAAAAATAAAAGACACAATGCAAGGTAGAAGACAGTGGAACAATATCTTTAAAGAATTTAAAGGAAAAAAGTTCATCCCAGAATTCTTTACCTAGCACAAATATCTTTCGAAAAAGAAGGCTGAGATTTTTTAGACATACAAAAGCTGAATGTATCATCGAATTTTCACTATAAGAAATTTTAAAGAAAGTCTTCAAGCAAAAAGTACATGACGTCGCATGGAAATCTGGGTCTACACAAAGGAATGATGAAGGGTGCCAAAAATGGAAACTATAGGGATAAATATACAGACTTGTTCCTAATTATTTAAATCTCTTTAAAGACTATTGAACTATTTAAAGGAGAAATAATGACACTCATAAATTAAAATTTAACATTTATAACAAATGTAAAGTAAAACATACAACAATATCACAGAGGCTAGGAGAGGAGAAATGAAGTACAGATACTGGGAGATCAGTTCCAGGACCACCCAAGGATACCAAAATCTAAGGATGCTCTAGTGCCTTATATAAAATAATGTCGTATTTGCATATAACTTAAGCACATTCTCCCATATGCTTTAAATCATCTCTAGATTACTTATAATATCTAATACATGTAAATTATCTGTAAATAGTTGTTATACTGTATTGCTTTTATATTGTATTATTTTTAGCAATAAAATATTTTTTAATTTTTAATTTTAATTTTGGTGGGTACCTAGGCAGGTGTATATATTTATGGGATACATGAGATGTTTTGACACAGGCTTGCAATGTGTAATAATCATATCTTGTAAAATTGGGTATCCATCCCCCTGAAGAATTCTTTGTGTCACAAACAGTTCAATTACACTCTTTTAGTTATTTTTAAATGTATAATTAAATTATTATTGACTATAGTCACTCTGTTTTGCTGTCAAATTTATTCATATTCATTCTTTTTAACTACTTTTTTGTACCCATTAACCATCCCCACCTCCCTCTCCCCTTCCCACCCCCATCTCATCCTCTGGTAACCATCCTTCTACTCTCTATCTTCATATGTTCAATTGCTTCGATTTTTAGATCCCATAAATAAGTGAGAACATGTGTTTGCCTTTCTGTGCCTGGCTTATTTCACTTAGCACAATGACCTCCAGTTCCATCCATGTTGTTGCAAATGACAGGATCTCATTAACTCTTATGGCTGAATAGTACTCCATTGTGTATATGTACCACGTTTTCTTTATCCGTTCATCTGCTGATGAACACTTAGGTTGCTTCAAGATTTTGGCTGTTGTGAGCAGTGCTGCAACAAACATGGGAGTGCAGATATCTCTTTAATATACTGATTTCCTTACTTTTGGGTATATATCCAGCAGTGGGATTGCTGGATCATATGGTAGCTCTATTTTCAGTTTTTCAAGGAAACTCCAAACTGTTCTCCATGGTGGTTTTACTAATTTACATTCCCACCAACAGTGTACAAGGGTTCCCTTTTATCCATATCCTCTCCAGCATTTGTTACTGCCTGTCTTTTGGATATAAGCCATTTTAACTGGGATGAGATGGTATCTCATTGGAGTTTTGATCTGCATTTCTCTGATGATCAATGATGTTGAGTACCTTTTCATAAGCCTGTTTGCTATTTGTATGTCTTCTTTTGAGAAATGTCAATTCAAATATTTTGCCCATTTTTGATTAGCATTATTAGATATTTTCCTACAGAGTTGTTTGAGCTCCTTGTACATTCTGGTTATGAATCTCTTGTCAGATGGGTAGTTTGCAAATATTTTCTCCCATTCTGTGGGTTATCCTTCACTTTGCTGATTGTTTCCTTTGTTGTGCAGATTTTTAACTTACTCTGGTCCCATTTGTCCATTTTTGCTTTGGTTGTCTGTGCTTGCAGGGTATTCCTCAATAAATTCTTGCCCAGACCAGTGTTCTGGAGAGTTTCTTCAATGTTTTCTTGTTTTCATAGTTTGAGATCTTAGATTTAAGTCTTTAATCCATTTTGATTTTGTTTTTGTATATAGTGATAGGTGTGGGTCTAGTTTTATTCTTCTGCATATGGATATCCAATTTTCCCAATACCATTTATTGAAGAGATTATCTTTTCCTCAGTGTATGTTCTTGGCACCTTTGTTGAAAATAATTTCACTGTAGGTGTGTGGATTTGCTTCTGGGTTACCCATTCTGTTTCATTGGTCTATCTGTCTGTTTTTATGCCCGAACCATGCTGTTTTGTTTTATATAGCTCTACAGTATAATTTAAAGCCAGGTAATGAGATTCCTAAGTTTTGTTCTTTTTGCTTAGGATAGTTTTGACTATTTGGAACCTTTTGTGGTTCCATATACATTTTTTAATTGTTTTTTTCTATTTCTATGAAGAACGTCATTGGTATTTTGATAGGAATTGCATTGACTCTGTAGATTGCTTTAGGTAGTATGAATATCTTAACAATATTGATTCTTCCAACCTATGAAAATTGAATATTTTTCCATTTTTTGGTGTTCTCTTCAATTTCTTTCATCAGTGTTTTATAGTTTTCACTGTAGAGATCATTGACTTCTTTGGTTAATTCCTAGGTATTTTATTTGTGGCTATTGAAATGAGATTACTTTTTTATTTCTTTTCAGATTGTTCACTGTTGACGTATAGAAATGCTACTGATTTTTATACACTGATATTGCATTCTGCAACTTTACTGAACTTATCAGTTCTAATAGTTTTTTGGTGGAGTCTTTAGGTTCTTCTGAGTATAAGAGTACATCATCTATAAACAGGGATAATTGGACTCCTTCCTTTCCTATTTGAATGCCCGTTATTTCTTTCTCTTGCCTAATTAGCTAGGACTTCCAGTAATGTATCAAATAACAGTGGTGACAGTAGGCATCTTTGTCATATTCCAAATCTTAGAGGAAAGGCTTTCAGTTTTTCCCTATTCAGTTTGATGCTGACCATGGGTCTGTCACACATGGCTTTTATTATGTTGAAATGTGTTTCTTCTATACCTAGTTTTTCAAGGGTTTTTATCATGAAGGCATGCTGAACTTTATCAAATGCTTTCTCAGTATCAGTTAAAATGATTGTATGTTTTTTTCCTTTATTCTGTCAACATGATCTATCACATTGATTAATTTGCACATGTTGAACTATCTTTGCATGCCAGGAATAAATCTCTCTTGGTCATGATGAATGATCTTTTGTTGAATTTTGGTTGCTACTATTTTGTTGAGAATTTTTGCATCAATTTTCATCAAAGATATTGGTCTGTAGTTTTGTTGTTTTTTTTTTTTCAATGTATCTTTGTCTGACTTTGGTATCAGGGTAATACCAGCCTCGTAGAATGTATTTGAAAGTATTCCCTCCTCTATATTTTAGAGTAGTTGAGCAGAATTGATATTAGTTCTTCTTTAAACATCTGGTAGAATTCATCAGTGAAGTCATCGGGTCTTGAGCTTTTCTTTACTGGGAGAATTTTTATTATGGCTTCAATCTCATTACTTGTTATTGGTCTGCTCAAGTTTTAAATTTCTTCATGGTTCAATCTTGGTAGGTTGCATGTGTCTAGGAATTTGTCCATTTTTTCTAGATTTTTCCAATTTATTGGCATATGATTGCTCATAGTAGCCACTAGTGATCCTTTTAATTTCTGCAGTATCAGTAGTAATGTCTCCTTTTTTATCTCTAATTTTATTTTTTTCTTAATCTGACTAAAGTTTTGTCAATTTTGCTTAACTTTTTTTAAAAACGACTTTTTGTTTCATTGATCTTTTGAAATATAAATACGTGTAAATTACCAATAGCTCCTGAATGACCAATGGGTCAATAAATTAAGAAGGAATTAAAAATTTCTTGAAACAAATGATAATAGAAACACAACATACCAAAATCTATGAGATATGGCAAAAGTAGTACTAAGAGGGAAGTTTATAGCTGTAAGTACCTATGTCAAAAAAGAAAAAAATATTCAAATAAATGTCTTTAAGATGCAGCTTAAAGAATTGGAAAAGCAAGAGAAAACCAAACCCCATATTAGTAGAGGGAAAGAAATAATAAAGATTAAAGGACAGATAAATGTAATTGAAATGAAGAAAACAATACAGAAAATTAAGCATATTACAACACTAACTGTGGTGTACAACTCTTATCTTAAGTAGAAAGACTAAACAATGAACCAACAAAAATAACTGCAACTTTTCAAGGCATAGACAGTACAATAAGATATACATAGAAACAACAAAAGTAAAAAAGCAGGGGGACAAAGTTAAGGTGTACAGTCTTTATTAATTTTCTTTTTGTTTATTTATGCAGTGTTAACTTTTATCAGCCTAAACAAATGGGTAAGAAGATAGTATTTTCAAGCCTCATAGTAACCTTAAACCAAAGAACTACAATGGATACACAAAAAATAGAAAGCAAGAACCTAAATTGTGTCACCAGAGAAAATCACCTTCACAAAAAGGAAGACGAGAAGGAAAGAAGGAAGAGAAGATCATGAAACAACCAGAAAACAAATAACAAAATGGCAGGAGTAAGTTCTTACTTATCAATAATAACATCAAATGTAAATGGACTAAACTCTCTAAACAAAATAGAGTGGCTGAATGGATTAAAAAAGATGCAATAATCTGTTGCCTACAAGAAACATACTTAACCTATAAATCGACTGAAAATAAACGGATGGAAAAAATATTCCATGCCAATGGAAACAAACAAACCAAAAATCAGGAATAGCTACACTTACATCAGACAAAATGGATTTTAAAACAATAACTCTAAGAGACACAAAGGTCACTATATAATGACTTCATGACTAAAACACCAAAAGCAATTGCAACAAAAGCCAAAATAGGCAAATGGGATCTAATTAAACTAAAGAGCTTCTGCACAGCAAAAGAAACTATCATCAGAGTGAACAGGCAACCTACAGAATGGGAGAAAATTTTTGCAATCTACCCATCTGACAAAGGGCTAATATCCAGAATCTACAAAGAACTTAAACAAATTTACAAGAAAAAAATCAAACAACCCATCGAACAGTGGGCAAAGGATATGAACAGACACTTTTCCAAAGAAGACATTTATGCAGCCAGTAGACATATGCAAAAATGCTCATCATCACTGGTCATCAGAGAAATGCAAATCAAAACCACAATGAGATACCATCTCACACCAGTTAGAATGGCAATCATTAAAAAGTCAAGAAACGACAGATGCTGGAGAGGATGTGGAGAAATAGGAACACTTTTACACTGTTGGTGGGAGTGTAAATTAGTTCAACCATTGTGGAAGACAGTGTGGCTATTTCTCAAGGATCTAGAACTAGAAATATCATTTGACCCAGTGATCCCATTACTGGGTATATACCCAAAGGATTATAAATCATGCTACAATAAAGACACATGCACACGTATGTTTATGTGGCACTACTGACAATAGCAAAGACTTGGAATCAACCCATCAATGATAGACTGCATTAAGAAAATGTGGCATATATACACCATGGAATACTATGCAGCCATAAAAAAGGATGAGTTCATGTCTTTTGCAGGGACATGGATGAAGCTGGAAATCATCATTCCAAGAAAACTATCACAATGACAGAAAACCAAAACCAAACACCACATATTCTCACTCATAGGTGGGAGTTGAACAACGAGAACACATGGACACAGGGTGGGAAACATCACACACCAGGGCCTGTTGGGGCTGGGGGGCTGGGGCAGGGACAGCATTAGGAGAAATACCTAAGGTAAATGACGAGTTAATGGGTGCAGCAAACCAACATGACACAGGTATACCTATGTAACAAACCTGCACGCTGTGCACATGTACCCTAGAACTTAAAGTATAATAAAAAACAATAAAAAAATTTTAAAAATCATCCATATAACCAAAAACCACTTACACCCCTAAAGCTATTGAAATCTGGAAAAAAAAAAAAAAAAAGATGTCCCTTAACCACACTATCCAGGGCCAGATACAGCCTATGTTCCACTGGAAGGTCAAGTGAGTATGAAAGTTTAGGTTGGTGTCACTTATGTCCGCTAAGCTGAGCTATTAACCATTAGAGGCCTCTGCCTGGCCTGCCTCACCAAGCAGGAGTGGCTGGTGACAATGCCACCAAAACATGCCACCAATTGCTAACCAACGGTGGAGTTTTTATTTTGGGTGGCCCCTACTCAGCTGAAGACTGCATGCCCATGTGACCTTACTTTGGGGTGTTTATTGGGTCACAGCTTCTTACTGTGGGACATGTGGCCCTTTGAAGTACAATCTTTGGACAATCTTGAGGGCTTATGCGTCACTGCGCTTCTAGTGGGCAGCGGCAGCAATGGAGCTGTGGACCCCTTTAGGAGACTTTTGTATCAGAAGAGAAAATACAGGCCCTTTATTCCAAATGTAAAGGGACTCCTTTATATCTGAGATTTTTATCCAGATCATTCAAATAATTTTTAAAAATTGTCCTCAGTTATTAGAAGCATCCTTCTGGGCGGCCTGGGCAGGGGCTCTGAAGATTGAGCACCTGCTTGGGGATCTTTCCCTTAGTGCTGTTATTGAATTAGGAAGCCCACACATAGCTTTGTCTTGGTCACACTTTGGGTCTATGTCTGGCCAAAGGCAAAGGATGAGTGAGCCATCTGGTCACTTCCAGAGGACGCCTGCTGCTCCTTCCTTACTGGAAGTCATAAAACATGCATGCAGATCCAGAAAGCTCTGATTCCTTTCCTTCTTTAGATTATCTTTCCCCTGGTTCTTTTTAAGAATCATACATTGTTAACTATAAAAGTTTTGCATGCTCATCGTAAGAAGTGAAAAATGCATAAAAACTTAAAGAATAAGTTACTGTTCTTCCCCCATCCATTCCTATCTTTCTGAGGTAACCAGAAGCTGTGTATCTTTCCTCCCCTTCCTTTTGTCTTGTCTTGTCTTTCTTTCTCTTTTTTCTTTCTTTTTTTTTTTTTCTTTGACAGAGTCTTTTCTGTCTTGCCCAGGCTGGAGTGTAGTGTGCAACAACATGATTTCGGCTCACTGCAGCCTTGAATTCCTGGGCTCAGGTGATCCTCCCATGTCAGCTCCCCCAAGTAGTTGGGACTACTGGTGCATGTCATAATGTCTGGCTAATACTTGTTTAATTTTTTGTAGAAACGGGTATTACCACGTTACCCAGTTTAGTCTCAAACTCCTGGACTCAAGTGATTCTCCTGCCCTAGCTCCCCTAAAATTCTGGGATTACAGGCATGAGCTTCCTCCCCTTTCTCAGTGCTTATGCAAACATATGAACACATATGTAGAATTTTTGCATCGTCTTCACAAAAAGTAGGATTATATCAAACACATTACTCTGAAGCTTGATTTTTAACTTAATATATTAGAGTCCTAAGGTACAATAGATACAGACCTAGCTCATGTTTTAATCAGCTGCACAGTCGTCATACAAACGTGTACTATTCAGCTCTTCCCTATTAATTGACACTTATATTGTTGCCAGGTTTGTTTACTGTGTTGGTGCTTTTCATTTGTGTGGTGTGGATACCCAAAATTGAAATTGCAGAGTCAGAAGGACATGTTTACTTTACGTTTTAATAGCTATTGCTAAATGGCAATCCCCAAAGGTGGTTGACATCTGCGTTTCACACTGGCAGCATATGAACACGCCCTTTTCCCCAAGCTCTCCCCAGCCTTGACAGCTGCTTGTTTAATTTGTGCACGTGCCAATCTGACAGGAAAGCAGTGATGTCTCGTAGCTTTCATTTGCTCTTCCCAAATGCTATTGATATAGGAGTTAAGAAGAAATCACTTAGGCAGATAGTAAGGGTATGGAACTCCTTGGTAAGGCTTTTCTCATTAATAAAAAGCAGGCCCAAATTATTTTCTTACAAAGAACAGCCTGTAAAGTCAAGCTGCAGCCATAGACAAGCAAGATGGGAGCTTGCACAGGTGAATACTGGCAGGAACTAAGGACTAGACATGTTCAAGATGACAGCTCCATATTCCCTTCTCTTTGTCAGCCACGTGAACAGTAAAGAGCAGACAAGATGGCACCGAGCAACCGGTAAGCTCATTTGCATAATAAGGTTATTATGCAATGCTATGTAAACATCATACCTGATTGAACCAATCTGTGAGCCTTATGTAAATCAGACACCACCTTCTCCAGCCTACTTATAAAATCTGCTGCAGTCCACTGTCTCCTGCTTTTCAGACATCTCTCTCTTTCTCTCTCACAAGGAGCTTCTCTTCTCTCTCCTTTCTCCTGTCTATTAAACTTTCCACTCCTTAACCTACCCACATGTGTCCATGTCCTCAATTCTTTCTTGGTGTGAGACAACAAAACCCAGGGTATATACCTCAGAAAATGTAACCATTTCAGTGGGGGTTCTCATCTGGGATTGGGATCAGAACAGAAGGTAGAATCATTGGAGTGGTAAGTATGGAGTGAACCTCAAAATCTGTCCTTTCATTCTGAAGCTCTCAGCCTCCATTTTAAAATCAAATTAAATCAATAACACGCATCCATCAGCCATTTAAAAATATCATTATCATGGCTACTCTTCTTAAATACTCGGATGTCAGGCTTACTGGGGAGAATATGGAAAATCCTCCAATACTCACAGGTCATTGGGCACATTGGCCATGCTTTGAACAAGCTTCCTTTCACGGAGAACCTAACTATCGTGTGAGGCCAGAAGTCCTGGAGTAACTAAGAGTTTCCGACCAGGGCACACCCTGGTGTTATTCAAAGGTTTCTGGACTGAACCCAGCTTCTGACAGCCCATCTGGGTGTTAGTAAAGGATCCCCAGCTATCTTGTTGCAAAATTTTCCTCCTTTTCCTATCTATAGTTGCTACATCTCTATCCTCTCTGTGTGTTCAGTGTGTGGAAAGTTTTACAGTTCAGGGAAGTAATCATGTTTGACAAGATCGGGGAATGTCGTACTAACCAGGGATATAGCTCAAGGGAAGGGAACTCTGTGATTTTCTACGAACAGAGGGTCCCCACACACACAGTCAGCATCTCTCTCTGCCCTTGGTCTGGAGAGCACATGGCATTTCCAGGTCTCTCTCTGCCCTTGTTCTGGAGAGTACATGGCATGTCAAAGTCACTCTACCCTTGGTCTGGAGAGTATATGGCCTTTCAAGGTCTACTGTGCCACCTAGTGGAATAGGGATCCTCTCCACGAGGCACTTTGTCGGTCCTTCACCGAAACAGCCCCACTTCCCTATTCTCTCCCCTTTTTATGCCTCTCTACTAGAATCCAGGCTTCATGCTACTTCTGTAAATGGGAAAATTCTGCTGTCAACAATTAGAAGTAAAATATCCTCCAAAACCAAATTTTAGACTCGGTACTGTCCCATCAGCAGGAAAATGGCCATTTGGTCCTTATGTTCTCTTAAGGCACTTATTCTGTCTCCAATTAGTATGGCTTCCAGTCTCCCTTATCTGGGGCCACCTCCAGCCACACCACCAGCTCTTCCACCTCCACCATCTCCAAAATTTCCCACTCCCCACCTTCACTCTTACCCCTACTGGAAACAAAATGAAGTTGGTTGGGTCAGATCTCTCCTACTGTCTCAGTAACAATTTTTCAAAGACAGTTTCAAAAGCGCTTATCACCTCTTTAAAAATACTTCATACACCCGTGGTTAAGTCATAACCTAATTAAGGCTTGTTGGCTTCAACTGTGAGGTTAATTTTTGTAAAGTTCAAAAACCAAAAATTTTATCTCCTTGGCATGGCTCAAGTTGAGTAACAAAAGAATTAAAAGAATTTTCTTATAGAGCACTCAGTTTAATTAAAAGTGGATATTCAAGTTATAGGTATATTTAAATGGCCTTTATATTTTTCTCTTCTTAAATCTTATTTTTCTGGGAAAAGGGATTTTTTTCTCCATCAACTGAATTATTTTTCTCCATTCTTTGTCTTGACACTTTTAATACATGCACAAGAGGCCGTAAGATAACTTCTGGTAACATGGGATTCCTTGGGAAAAACAGAGACCACAGACTCCATTTTGGGGGGAAAAACCCCTGTTTTCCTCATAAAACCCCAGGAATTAAAAGCAGATAATTCCCTCTCAAAATCAAAGGCTCTGTACTGTTTTGCATTGTGTTATCCGACAGTTTTAAGTTTGGGGGGCATCAAATTACTGCACATTAGAGAGAGCTTTGGTGTCTAATAACCAGGTAAGGAATACACTTTAAGGGATGGCTAATAGTAGTTATAAATCAGAGAAGCATGTTATTGGCCATCTGAAAGATATGGAAATATCCCCACCCCCCACTGAGAGATGAGGCTTCTGTGGGAAATGGGCTGATTACAAAACAAGCCAATTGTCTTTGGGTTGCCTTGCAATGAAATGCATAGAAGAGGCACTGCACTGTCTTCTCCCATAGAATCTCCCTCCTTTTGGGGATCCAAGATCCAGAATAAAATGGCACCCTTAATCTTGAGGCTCTGCCTTTGCCTTCAGCTGTGCTTGCTTATTTTGCCCTAGAAATGCATGCCTTCCTGGCACTGTTCCTCCAACGGCTCCACCCTGAAGTAATACAATTAAGAAATTGGCAAATAAAAAAATCGTACAAGTGTTGAATCTTCTGTTTGTGGTCTCTATAAACGTGTTGTGTGTAATGTCTATAAAAAGAGCTCTAATTGACTGGCTTAAAGAAAAATAAGCACAAATATTTTTTAGTTCATATGACTTTAATCTTTGAGAAATAAAAATAGCCTTAAGGATTATTGGTAAAATGCAAGTGTCATCAAAATTCAAATAGGTGGTCTAAATCATACAACTTAGATACTAGGTTTGCTAAATGTTCCAACGTTGTATTACTGGCTGCTTTACAGATAGGTAAGGCCTTGGACACGTAGAGTTAGATACTAGAAAGAGTCAAACCTTATCTACACTTCTATCTGGGTCCTAGGTTCCACACCTGGTACATAATTACAATCACTTACTAACCAGGTTTCTCACCAAAGTAAAAATTGCTAAGAGTTAACAGTGCAACATGTATTTGAGATGACTAAACAGTTTTATCTGCAAAGTGTATAAAAACAGTAAAGTATGTCTTTTAGTAAAAGATTATAAGAAAGCATAGAAATGTAAATTTTGCCTAGGGATGAGGGATTATCTTAAATTTGATATGATAAAGGTAAAGGTTTAAGTAAGTTGTGGAAGATTGTAAAAATTAATCTTGCAAAAAAATGTGTAAACATTAACTAAATTCAAAATGGTGTTTTATAGTCTTTTCATAGATTGAACATTGAAATAAAAGCACAGCAAAGCTGTCTTAAGACAATAATCTTCCCTTTAGCAAAAGGGGTTATAAAAGGTTTGTATAGATTTCACCTCATGGTTAAATTAGTTAAGATTAGATGGAATTGTCTATGAAGTTTCATTAGAAATTGGGGTTTAACATTAATAAACTAATGCAAGGGGAGATTTTGGCTTTGAACACAATTTCCATACAGTAGTAAAGGCTAATGAAAGGTTTTTGCTTTTTGAGTCATAATTTTGGCAAAATAAGTAATTTAGGGTAATGTGGAATTCTATTTTGTAACATCAAGTGTTTTAAACCTCTAACACTTAACAGGCATTCCAAAATCAAACTTCAAGTTTCAAAATTGTCTTTCCTGATGCCTGGCATTCTGGATAGTTCAGAGGGCCCCTGAAACATTCAGAAAAGAGGTGAACAGGATTGTTTGACCTGTTTAGTCACATGAAATTGCCAAATGATGTCCAATTCTTTTTAAGTTATATTGTGGTGAATACTAAAATATGTTCCAAAATTGTATGGGATTTCTAAAATTCTACCTTCTGAGTATATGCTATCAATCATAATTAATGGTAAAGTTATTGTAAACCATGGAGATAACTGAACTTCATCAGTCATGTTTTTAACTGTAACTACCCTGGAAATTTTGTCATTCGCAAACAATTGTTGTCTTGCTTTGTTCCTTCTCAAACGATGGTTTATAATCAAGCTATATTAAGGACTTTAACACATGTTCTCGAATGCAGGTTTTTAATAGCTTTGAAGATTGTTAACATTGGAATAGAGAAAGAACATACAGGGCTCATGAAAAACTGAAATGTTTACAAATGTCAAGCAAAACAAGAGTTAACTAAATGGCCTGCCCTCAGAAAGTTAAAGCAGTGTTTTTGACTTTTGCTTGGAATATTCTTGATCCTTGTTTTGTTTTTCAGAGTCAAGGAAGCTTGTTCTGAACTATTTGTGGCCTTTAATAATTGAGTAAGGTATGCTCCTGTGAACAAAATTTGGAAGATGTTTCTCTCTGTCTAGTTCCTCTAGAATTTGGAAACTATCTGTGAGTATTCTTCATGTATGGCAATATAGTTGTTTAGATCAAAGCAATACAAATCCATTTTTCTTTTGCAACAGGATACAATTGGAAAAACTGGCTATTTTATCAAGGCTTTGACTGGACAGGTATGCTTCCCTTTAAGGAGTCAATCTTGACCTGCAGAGCCAATAAAAGCCCCTTGGGGAAGACTGGCCTCATACCTTGTCTACTCAGTCCATGTACAGGGTTCCTGACCTGTGGTCAGTAAAGAATGTCACTTTCTAACAGGTTCAGGAGCTCACAGGTATTTGAGGAGATGAACCCATGGCTGGGCTCAGCTCTAAGGGATCCTATTTAAGATTCCTTGTGGAATAGAGATCCATCAAAGTCAATCCAAAAGGCCTATGTAGAGATAACCATTCTTGCTGCACTTTATGCAAATAATCAGGCCAAGTATAAGACTGAAGTTTATTCTACAAACAACACAGTCCTATCGTCATTTGTGAAGTGAGGACTGCAGAGAAAAAGATCATGCTCCAAAGCTTACCAACATTTGTCATTAAATCCTAGTCTTATAGCTGGGCATGGTGGCAGGCGCCTGTAGTCCCAGGTACTCAGGAAGCTGAGGCAGGAGAATAGTGTGAACCTGGGAGGCGGAGCTTGCAGTGAGCCAAGATCGTGCCACTGCACTCCAGCCTGGGTGACAGAGTGAGACTCTGTCTCAAAAAAAAAAAAGAAAAAAGAAAAAGAAAAAAAAAAGAAGAAATGATCTTGTATGGTAAATACTCGTCTCAAAGAGAATAGTTGGTTGTTTAAAACACGGATGTTAAGGACAAGTCACTAGTTTCAAGCATGTTGTAGATAGATCATGGAAGTAATGAAAGGATTAAAAGGATGATAAATACTTGTCCTTAAATGAATAGTTGGTTGTTTAAAAAGAAGGGTTTTTAGGACAAGTCAGAAAGTTTAAGCATGTCTTAGAAGAATGTTACTTTTATATTAATGTTTCAGCAGCATCTGGTGGAAGCAAACCAGTATCACAACCCATTGGAATGACTGACAGCAATCAAACTCCAAATGGTGCTGCAGATCAAACCAACATGGACACACCTTTCTTCCAAGAACCCTTAGATCAAACCAACATGGACACACCTTTCTTCCAAGGACCCTTAGATCAAACCAGGAGGAGTCCTAGCTGCTGTTCCCCACATGATGCCCCCTTTCAGCAGGAAGTAGCCAGAAAGAGTCATCATCCAATATCCCCAACAGCAATTAGGGTTAACACTCCAGAGGGGGGAATGATACAGGAGGTAAGAAGAAATCACTTAGGCAGATAGAGCAGACAATATGACACTGATCAACCAGAAAGCCTATTTGCATAATAAGATCAGGGTGAGACAACCAGGCTTCCCTGCATGCTGTGAATGTCATACCTGGCTGAACCATACTGTGAGCCCTATGTAAATCAGACACCGCCTTCTCCAGCCTGCCTATAAAATCTGCTGTGGTTGGCCACCTCCCCCTTTTTGGATGTCTCTCTCTTGCAAGGAGCTGCTCTCCTCTCTCTTTTATTAAACTTTCCACTCCTTAACCCACTCAGACGTGTTCATATCCTGAATTCTTTCTCAGTGAGAGACAATGAACCCCAGGGTATATAGCCCAAACAATGTAGCCATTTCACTACGAGGTTGAGCATCTTCTCATGAGTTTCTCTGTTGTTTTTCCTCTTCTGTGAATAGCCAGTTTATTTGGCCATTTTTGAATTGGGTTGTTTGACTTTACTTTTGTCAACCTGTCATTTCACTAATGATTTTTCCAAAGTACCAGTTGTCTAGACCAGTGTTCCTCAACCTCAGCACTACTGACATTTGGGGCCAAATAATTCCTCGTTATGAGGCATCTGTCCTCACAAGGATGCTTAGAAGTATCCCTGGCCCCTACTCAGTTGTGACAACCAAACATGTTCCAGAGGTTGCCATATGTCCCCTCAGGGGATGGTGGAAAATCACCATTGGTCTAGACTCTGCTGTTGGTGGCTTTTTCTCATTTGAATTTTTGTTCACTTTTAAATGTCAGCATTCTCTTTTCCTTTCTACCTTCTAGATTTCCTAGCTTGCTTAGGAATGTTTTTCCCACTTCAAGACTATACAAATATTACTCTAAATGTTCTAACATTTTTATGGTTTTTAATGTTTACATTTCTGGAATATCTAGAATTTACCTTTTTGTATGATGAGATAGGAAGAGTCCAGCTTTATTTTATTTCAGTTATTGAGCAAGTCACTCTTTTCCCATTGAATTGAAATGTCCACATTGGCACGGATGAAACTCCTTTCTGAAAGCATGTGTAAGCTTCTGCTTACTGGGCCCCCACAGGAAACCGAGCAGCCTTGATCTTTGTTGCTGGTGCCCTGGCTCTTAGAGGAGATTGAAGTAGGGGAAACATACTTTTTGTTTGTTTCTCTTTATCAATTTTGGCCCAGAGATCTTTGAGAAAGTATTAAATACATCTTCCGCTCCCCCACCCAAGTCTGGCTGTTGTGACTGTTGTATTATTCCAGAAAGGGAACAGGGAGGAAGAAAGAGTCAAGGACATGTGGTTAAAGCCATCTTCTTTCTGGAATCTCTTCGTCTGGCTTGTTTTTTGTTGTTTTGTTTTGTTTTTTAATGAAAAGAGGGTGACCTTCTTCATCTGAGAACATTTTATAAATTTCTTTCAAAGTTCTAATGCCCTTCTACCTACCTACCATTGATACCTTCTATAAGAAAGGTCAACTATACATATAGTAGGCCCTCAAATACTTACTGAATGGATGAAGTAAGATTAACTTAATGTGATTCAGGTTTTCTGGTTTAAGCCTCTCTGATGCAAAGAAACTGCCTGTAAAATGTAGATACTGCTGGTGGCAGTAATAAGTTCACTTGTTGCATGGAAAGTATTTCTACCAACAAGTTGTCATCCTTAGGTCATGCTAGGCCCAGGGAATTAGGGAAATCTCTAATATTGCCTTTTGGCCTACCTGGTCTGGGGATCAGGGCTGGGGACCCTGACTAGAGAGGACTTGGGTTAATTAGAAGGACACCATAGCAACAGCAATGTGACTGTCCTTTTGGAAGAAGCAAGGCATCTATTAAGCTTTGCCAGTCCTGATTGATGCACACATTCACTAAACCACTTCTCTCCCTGACCCTACTGGAAACCATGGTACTGCTTAACTATTTGGGTGCAGCGGGAGAGGCAATCTTATTTTCACATGAGGAGAAATGATTTAGCCTTGCAATTTCATAGCCGGAAGGGACTGTAGTCTCCACGGGCCCTCCTCTAACTTAGGGGGTAGCAGGTTCCATTCCTAAAAAGAAGGGAGGAATGGACTCGGGGACAACTGAAGGTCATCGATTTGAAAGATCTGTGTCTTTGGAGCAGTCTGGTATCTTGTATTCCATTGTGACTTTTTGGTTTTGTTTTTAGGCTGTAATGATGAGCAATCATGGAACCGTAGGAAACTTCTTCCTGGCTGGCCAGTATCTATCATGGTTGCCAGTGAGCAGGCCTTGCATCCACTTTGGAAGGTATGTGTAAGCTTGTCTGTTACTTTGATTTAGATGTCTAATCCCCCAAATAATGTGAAGTTGCTAAATCAAGAATATTATTTAATTAGTAGTTTCCTTAACTTTCAAGTAGTTTACTTAAATGTGTGCATTCAACTCCAGTTTAGTTCAGTAATCACATAATAGGTGCCCAGTGTGGACAAGGCTGTGTTGTAGGTTCCACAACATAGATAGGAAATAGCCCTGTCTTCTGTAAGCACACAATCCAGAATGAGAATTAGACACATATTCAACTAATTACAGTAATTACAGCTCTGGACAATAAGTCTAATAGGAGGTGCATGGGCCAGGGATGGGTGAAAAGGAACCAAGGGCTTGCTGGGTGGAGGGAGTATGTATTGCAAGATAGGAAGGATCTTACTGAAGTGGGGTTATTTGAGCAGGATGTGGAGATGAAATCGGTGTTTGCCAGGTAGATTAAGTGAGAGGGCATTCAGGACAGAGAGAACAGCATATGCCAAAGAACGGAGGCGTGGAACAGCATGAGGCAGGCTGGGAGGGCTAGAAACATTTTTTGTTGTGTGTTTATTTATTGATTATGCAAAGTTATTCTGTCCAAGAAGAATGACTCAAAAACCCCATGGCAGTGGAGGCAGCTGCCCGCACTGTATCTATGATGGGGGTGGTGGTGGGGGTGCCCTAGGGAGGAGGAGGATGTGGGGACCCATGCCCAGTTGGAGCCAGGACTGCTTTATAACTTACTATGTAAAAATATGTATGCATTTCCCACATAGGAGTGTAAGGAATATTTAGAGAATTGTGTGAGAACCAGCCTTTGTTGAATAATTTATTAAATGTCCTCAGTTTCTCACATTGGGGTAACACTTGATAGAGAGAAGTCTTGCCTCAGGAGGAGAAAAGTACCTTATTCCAAGGGCAGAAATAAGTGCAGTCATTAACTCCGCTGAATCAAACAACCTAAAAGAAATAGCCTTGCCTTGGTTATCTTGGAGACTGGGGGAAATCTTCTTCCTAGTGTTAACTATCTGAATGATGTTTTAGTTTTCTTCCTTTGTAAACCCAACTTAGAGAGATTGACACGGCAAAAAGATGTTTGTAATGGGCCTCCTACCTTCATTTCTTTTTTGGCAGAGGAGTCTAGCGATGCATTTCTATTCCTAGGCTGTGAGGCTCCCAGTCTTTTGTCTGAGCCACTCTTTGGCCTTAAAGTTGTATTTTCTGTATCCAGAAAAGAGGAAATCTGCTACCTGTGTGACCTTGTATAACTGCGACAGCTGTAAGGATTTCCAAAAGTCATGAACATGCTTTAACCTCCCAATGTTTACATACATTATGATTTATTAATTTCTGTACTATGACTTATTTTTTTCATTATTAGTTGCCTTATGAACAAAACATATTATGGTGTTATTAAAGGAAACTAAAACCAAAGAATAATTTTACTACACTTTCTGCACTTATATTTTTATTCAATCAGCACACATCTGATGAGTGTCAATAGCTCTGGTCAGGGACCCCAGCAACCAGCACACTGCTTATTCTTGCATTCAATTCTGAGCCCCCATCTTGCCTACCTTAGCTGTGATGTCTGAAACCCTCAGACTCCACTCTCCCTACATGGTCACCTGGCTCCCAGGCCATCGCCCTCTCCTTCCCGCTTCACCAGCCCCTGCTCAAATCCCTGCCTTGTTCTTTCCCATCTCCCCAGCTTCTTAATGCTGGAGGTCCCCAGGGCTTTGACCCTGACCTCTCTTCTCCAATTACACTCCTCACTTGGCAATCTCATCCCACCTCCTAGCTTTAAACGCTAATTGGAGGCTAACAACCCCCAAATTTACATCGGTAGGCCAGATCTCTCCCTCGAACTCCAGACTTTTGTCTGTCTGCCTGTTTGACACCTGCCCTGGAAAGGCCTCTCAGGGCTCTCTGCCTGAACGTGCTACAAAGGGAACTCTGGGTCTTCCTCTGTAAATCCGCTTCTCCCGTAGTCTCCCCATCTCATTCATAGCAGCCTCCTCCTGCTTGCTCAGGTTGGCAAACTTTGAGTCAGCGTAGGCTCTTCTTTTTCTCTCATACCCAACATGCAATCCGTCAGAAAATCCTGTGCTTGATCTAGAAGATACTTGGAACCTGACCAATTCTCATCAACTCTACCCCCAGGGCCATGCTGCCATCATCTCTCATCTCAGTTAAAACAGCCTCTTTGGGCTCCCTGCTCCCACCCTAGCTTCTCTGCATGAAGACTCCACAAAGCAGCTAAAGGAGCCTATTCCAACTCAAGGCACACAAGGGCACTTTCCTGCCCAGAGCCCTCCAGCGCCTCCCCATCACCAAGAGTGAAAGCCCAGTTGCTTACAATGGCCTACATCAGGCTGCAGGGGATCTGCACCTCCTTCCCTCTCAGGCCTTGCCTCTTAGGACACCTGTCCCCAGCTCTAGCCAGCATCCTTCAATGCTCCTGCCATGCTTCCACTTCAGGGCCTGTGCCTGGATGCTCTCTCGGGATATCCCCATGGGTCCCTCCCCTCACCTTTTCTGGTCTCCCTTGGCTCTCTCCTACGTGGTCAGCCCCGACCGCCCTGTTACTCAGGGTTACTGGCCACTTCCTCACCTTTCCTTGCTATATAATGCTTCCTACTGTCTATTATGCCATAAAATCATCTTCTAATTTATTGTGCTGTTTCTCTTCTTTCCAAAAGCATGTTGGCCTCATGAGGGCAGGGATGGGATTTTTGTCTATTTCACTCACTAATGTGTCCTTAACACCTACAATGGGCCAGGGGCAGTGGCTCACGCCTGTAATCCCAGCACTTTGGGAGGCCGAGGCAGGTGAATCACCGGAGGTCGGGAGTTTGAGACGAGCCTGACCAACATGGAGAAACCCCATCTCTACTAAAAATACAAAATTAGCTGGGCGTGGTGGTGCATGCCTATAATCCCAGCTGCTCAGGAAGCTGAAGCAGGAGAATCACCTGGACCCAGGAGGCAGAGGTTGCAGTGAGCGGAGATCACACCATTGCACTCCAGCCTGCGCAACAAGAGCAAAACTCCATCTCAAAAAAAACAAAAAACAAAAAACAAAAAACACCTACAACGGTACCTCACCTATAGTTGGCAATGGACCCTAATGCATACGAAATTAATAATGACTTTTTTTTGAGATGGAGTCTTGCTGCGTCACCCAGGCTGGAGTGCAATGGTGCAATCACAGCTCACTATAACCCCCATCTCCTGGGATTACAGGTGCCCTCCACCATGCCCAGCTAATTTTTGTATTTTTAGTAGAGATGGGGTTTTACCATGTTGGCCAGGCTGGTCTCAAACTCCTGACCTCAAATGATCCACTCGCCTCAGCCTCCCAAAGTGCTGGGATTACAGGCATGAGCCACCACACCCAACCATGAATGACTTTTTATTCTACCTTTTCATTTAATAATGTAATAAGAATATCTTTCTAAGTCTATATAAACACGGATAGAGATACTTCATATTTATATGCAGTTGCATGGTACTATATCATGTAGATATTTCATTATTTATGCACTGCATTACTGGGCAATTTAGACTGTAAATAAGTTTTCACTGTTATGATATAGTCAACCTTAACAGTAAAAATAACCATTACTCAAGCACTTATATGCCTCTTCTAGATTTTTTTGCTTTATATTTGTCACTGCTAAGATGTTTAGGAAGTAGATTGGTGGCAGTGGTGGCTTTGGCAGCTCAGGACCTAGTGCAAGTAACATAGAATCAGCATGACTCTTCAGAGGCTCCTCAGGTTCTCCTCTGTCATTCGGTCAGCAGTCTCAGTCCATTTGCGGAGGAACATCAGTGTTACAGCAATGGCATTTAATAAGGAACTTGATCCTATACAGAAACTCTTGTGGACAAGATTAGAGAATACAAATCGAAGTGACAGACATCTGGAGGACCTGTTGATACTGGTCCAGAGTATCAGCAAGAGCTGGAGAGGGAGCTTTTTAAGTTCAAGCAAATGTTTGGTAAAACAGACATGAATACATTTCTCAACTTCAAATTTGAAGCTCCCAGATTTGAAGTCATCGAAAAACCCCAGGTCTAAAGAAATAAAGTGAAATTAATTTGGTAATTTATCGTGGGTTAGTTGTACAACTAGTTAGAAGTTTCAGAATAAACATACATTTCGTAACTGTCAAAAAAAAGATGTTTAAAGCATGTATGTTCCCAACTGTCTTATTAGTACATTTTACCTTTTATATTTATTTTGAAAAAGTGTTTTCTTTAATGCTTTTGGGGTTTTTTTTTCCAAGATCTCTCTGCTGCCCAGGCTAGCATGCAGTGGCACAACCATGGCCCAACCACAGCCTTGACAACTGGCTCAATTGATCCTCCCACCTCAGCCTCCCAAGTAGCTGAGACCACAGGTGCATGCCACCATGCCCAGCTAATTTTTGTATTTTTCGAAGAGACAGGGTCTCGCTATGTTGCCCTGGCTGGTCACAAACTTCTGGGCTCAAGCATCCCACACACCTCAGCTTCCCAAAGTGCCAGGACTATAGGCGTGAGCCACCACACCTTGCCTGCTTTGATTGTGAACGCTACTTTATTTCACATTATTATCATCGATGCTGTTCTATTTTTGTTTTCATTTACCTAAAAGACTTTGTTGTTTTCAGCCTCTCTTGACAATTTGGGTTTAAATATGTCTCATGTCAGCAGCATAATAGTGAGGTTTTGGTTTTGATTGCAGTGGTTACTTCCACTCCATTCAAAAGTTATTATTGGTTTAGGAGGTATTTTATTCATTGCAAATGCTTCTAGGAGTTTTTATTTTGAAAGTAACAGGTGTTAATTAGTCAAAAAAAAAAAAAAAAAAAAACACATTAACAGCCCAAGCATAGAATTTGAAATTTCCTCCCTACTCCGTCTCTATAACCAATAATTCCAGCCCCCAGAAATATTGTTATATCCACTGGTAGAATTACTCCCAGGCAAATATAAACATATGTGCTTGAGTGTAATAGACATAGATAAAATTTTAATGAGATTATATGTATTGTTTACCTTATTTTTATGACTTAATAAAGCTACCCTATTATTTTTGTATGCTATGTTATATTTCATCATATTCACGTACAACAGTATTCTAACCAGTCTCTTAATCCTAGATGTCTGTTAGATTGTTAAATTTTTAAATTACAGTATTTCAAACAAATTACACTCCTACAAATACTTCTGCATTAGGGAATTCCAAGTACAAGTTTAGTATCCATTCTCCAAAGTGCTTGAGACCAGAAGTGCTTCACATTTTAGATTTCTCAGATTTGGGGATATTTGCATTATACTACTAGTTGTGATGTAGTTGGTCCATGAAGGCTCTTGGCTTTGCCCAGGAAAGGATTCAAGGGCAAGCCAGAGGTAGAAGAAAACAGTTTTATTGAAGAGGCAGTGTTACAGCTCCATACTGCTCTTGCAAAGCAGGGATACCCCATAGGCAGAGAGGAGCAGTTGAGGGCAGTTTTGCAGTCACATTTATACCCACTTTTAATAACATGAAGATTAAAGGACAGTTTATGTAGAAAGTTCTAGGAAAGGGTTAGTAACTCTTGGGTTTTCAGGTCATTGCCATAGAAAGGGGTGGTAACTCCCCGGTGTTGCCATGGCAGTGGTAAATTGACATGGCACACTGGTGGGTGTGTCTGATTGGAAAGCTGCTTCCACCCTGGCCCTGTTTTGGCTAGTCCTCAATCTGGTCCAGTGTCTGAGCCCAGCCTCTGGAGTCCAGTCCCACCTCCTACCTCAGTTGAGCATCCCAAATTTAAAAATCCAAAATCCAAAAACGTTCTAATGAGTATTTCCTCATGTTAGTGCTCAAAAAGTTTCAGATTTTGGAGCATTTCAGATTTCAGATTTTCAGATATAGGACGCCCAACCTGTATATCAGTGGAGCACATGAAGAGCAGCAGCAGCAGGACAGCTATTCTACTTTTTTCACTTCCTTCTTTGTTGCCTGACTTCTAATTCATGGTCAGAGGTTATATAGAAGAAACATTAATGGGAATTCTGCCCAGGGAATAATTCCTTTTGAGAAAATGTGAAATTCAGTGGGAATGTGCATTTGTGAGCATTAATTCTTGGAGTTAGACTAAAAGTTCTGATATGTAGTCCTTTTTTGATTTTCAGATAGGTATATTTCTTTTGGCCTTGAATATTGGCAGTAGCCATATTATGGACCTGGCTGGGATAGGCGCATCTTCAGGAATTGCTATTGGGGCTGGTAAGTGGTATGTAAGTATTATTTGCAGCAACAAACCTCCATCTTTATCATTGTCCAAATAAAACTATATAAACATAAAAACTTGCTCTCAACTTTGAGTAAATATAAAAGAATTCTTATGAAGTCATAGAGGAAAGAAGCCAAGTCTTTGACTTGTCAAAAGGATTCTGCTGATTTTCATTCTACTTAGTAAATTAATGGAGAGAGAATGTTTACATTCCAAGGATATAGGAATGCAGTGAAGAAAGAACTGTTAGTAGAGAAGTTAAGAAAAAACCATATTTATCCGGGTATGGTGGCGCCTGCCTGTAATCCCAGCTACTTGGGAGGCTGAGGCAGGAGAATCGCTTGAACCCGGGAGGCAGAGGTTGCAGTGAGCCAAGATTGCACCATTGCACTCCAGCCTGGGCAACAAGAGTGAAACTCAGAGAAAGAGAAAGAGAAGGAAAGGAAAGAAAGAAAGGAGAGAAAGAGAAGGAAAGGAAAGAAAGAAAGGAAAGAAAGAGAAGGAAGGAAGGAAGGAAGGAGAGGGAGAGAGGGGAAGGAAGGAAGGAAGGAACCATATTAACATTAAATACATATGCAGATATATATGTATATGTGTATATATATGTGTATGTGTGTATATAGAGACACACAGATATGTATACACACACACACACACACACATATGTATGCACACATATATCTGTATGTATATATTCTGCCCTTTGCAGTACATACTGAGAATGGGCTCAGCCAATCTCCTTGAGATATTCAACTAGTAACTACAAATCTCCTGATTAATCTCCCAGGAGTACCAGGTTTTAACCTTACAAATATTTGTTTATTTAATTTGTGGCATATCTTCATAAAAAAGGATGAGTTCATGTCCTTTGCAGGGACATGGATGAAGCTGGAAACCAACATTCTGAGCAAACTGTCACAAGGACAGAAAACCAAACATCGCATGTTCTCACTCATAGGTGGGAACTGAAGAATGAGAACACTTGGACACAGGGTGGGGAACATCACACACCGGGGCCTGTTGTGGGGTGGGGGGGGGGGGGGGGGATAGCATTAGGAGACATACGTAATGTAAATGATGAGTTAATAGGTGCAGCAAACCAACACGGCACATGTATACATATGTAACAAACCTGCACTTTGTGAACACGTACCCTCAAACTTAAAGTGTAATTTAAAAAAAAATTGTGGCATATCTTTGTTATAGGAAATAGAATTTATTCTCCTAAATTACAAATGATTTTATAATTCTTTGGTAATCAACCTATGTCTGTATAAACCATGTGACATTTTAGAAATAAATCAGAAAGCTCCATCCTTTCTGAGTCTCATCTTTTTTCTCAGACTATAAAAAAATAAAGAATACTTCTGCAGTCAAAACCTAGTAAGAAGCCCTGCCCTTCACCACCATTTACCCCTCAGAATTTTCTGGGGTTTGTTTGTTTGTTTGTTTGTTTTGGTACCTGGTCGTCATCTTAGTAAGATTGTGTTATACTTTCCATAGTTTCCATGCACATTGTTTCAACATAATCAACAGACCAAATGCAGAGAAGCTGGTGGAAGCCCAAGGCTGTGGAGGCTGCTGGAAGACAGCCTCCCAAGCTTTAGAGATGCAGGCCTGACTAGAAGCAGGTGCAAATTTTCCTTCTTGATTATGAGCTGGGGAAATCAAGTCCAAACATTATTCCTATGTAATCCCTTTCGTAAGTCAAATTTGTTTTCTCCATGAGCCACTTGGTTTTAAGTTTCCCAAGTCATTTAGTGGTCTTGCTGCAGTTGTTGAGATCTACCTGTGGCCCCTTCCTGGAACCAGGGCAGTGGTTTGACCCCCATCTGCCTCTTCCAGAAAGGTTCCCACCCAATTCATCAGTCCCAGTGAAGTCCAAGAATGCTATCTTCATTCTTTCCTAACTTATATGCTGTGGATCAGGCACAGAGACAGTACTGGTTCCTGCTTTAGAAGCTGAGCTTGGCCAGGTTTGGTGGAAGCCACAGAAAACCAGTCAGTTCATTCAAAATGGTTTCACAAGCCATCTTTAGATCTTTGGAGTTATCTACACATTTTACCATATCTCATCCCAAATCCTTAGTTCCTGGTGAGGGGGTGAGAAGATGTAAGAATGTACCTCCCTCAATACAGAGCAATACGGCCATTTTCTCTCATAGCCAGACCAGTCTGCTCTAATGGCACCAGAATGACAAATGCGGCTCAGTTCTGAGGGCCTGGGTGGCAGGCTCTGAAGGTGGGTGGAACATCTGCAGGATGCCGCTCCTTCCAAGAAAGGCTGTGGGCTGAAGATCTGCTAAAAGTCTACATGTGGGCAGCAAGGAAAAACAGCCCCAAGGCTGGGGCCAGGTAAAAGCCCACATCAAGCCTCTAAATTGGATTTCCTGGGTCATGTCTTCATGTGACTAGGAAGCAACCTTAGACTTGGACGCCACACTCCAACGTTGGGAGGGGCACCTTGCTAGCTATAAATCTCCAGGTGACAAACCCCAGCACAGGGAGCCAGATCACCTACATTGTAGGCCTGGAGCTTGAAGAGGTGTCTCTGCAAAGAGCACTCTGGGCACTTGGAGATCTTCCCACAGCTAAAAGCTAAGCTAGGAGTGAGGATTCCCAGGAGAAGGTAAGAAGGAAGTTAATAGATGGAGGGCACAAGACCTCATTGGATACATCAGGAAATAACCATTTAAGCACAAGTGTCCTGATGAGTCCAAAGGTACTCTGGTTCCTCTTGACCCAGTGAGAGGCAAGCTTTACAGAGAAAATTTCTGAACTCCAGGGGCTGGAGGAACCTGGGGCTTCGGTGATCATCACAGGGTTCTGTGAGAACCAGCTGCCTGGCCTCTCGGAATTTTCAAGTATCTTCTTTCTTCACATATTTAACTCATCTTACTCCTTCTTTGTAAAGAAAGTCAGAGCCAAACTTATTTAATTTCAGTGGTATGGAATGTTAGTATAGTTTATTTCCCTCTTCCCTGAATGGTTTTTTATTTTTCTTTCTTTTTTTAAACTATCCTTTAAATTTAATTATAAACCACCTTTATTCCCATCTGACAAACAATAAATTGAAAATAAATGCCTTGAAAATCAGCTCAAATAACCACCCCAAATTAAGAATGTATCCTTTTACAAGTAAAGATCACGTTACTGCAAATTAAGTTTCTGTGCTGGAAAATGTATCCAAGCACCTTTATTGGTAAGGTCCCCAGTAATGACACATTCATTAGGCAGAAGACAAATAGGAAATAAGCTTTCTTTTCAAGCTTGGCCTAGATGAGATCCTGATTTAATTGCTCTTTTTCTTCTTGGTTTCAGGCTGTATTTCTGCTCTATGGTATTGGTTAGATATTTGTTTCTGTTTATAAAAAGGCTCAGGTAAGTGGTCATTATCAGTTACTCTTTTACAATATGTTTCCTTATAAATATAATGTGTGTACTAAAAACATCCTAGAGAAGTTAAACTTCTCAGTCTTTTGATCCTTGTGCTGACTTCCCCAAATCCTGAGATGGCTGAAATACTATCAGTCTGTTTGGGGCAAACAGACACCTGTAACTCTCCACTATTTAACTCTGGACGCTTATTCAAGAGTTTACCTCTTAAAGATTTTATAGTAAACCTTTTAAAGCTCTGTGGAAAAAAAAGACCTAAATAAATGAAGAGAAAAGCTATGTTAATGAATGAAGACTCAATATCCTAAAACTGTTGGTTCTTCCCGAATTGATCTATATTGAATGTAATTCCAAATTTATCCAAACAGTCTTTTGAGGAATTTGACAGGCTGATTCTAAAATATATGCAGAAGAGTAAAAGTAAAAGAATAGCAAATATACTCTTATCAAATAAAAAGAAAGACTTGCCCTACTAAATATTAAGACTTACTATAAAGTTGTAATAATTAATACTGTGTGACTTTGACACAGGGATAAACACTGATAAGTGGAAGAGGGGAAAAGCCCAGAAACACCACATATATGGACACTTGACTGATGACACTGATGCACTGCAGGTAACTGAAGAAAGCAGGGCCAATTGACTATCATATAGAAAAAGAAAATTAGATTCCTAGTGTATACAAAAATACTTTTAGATTGATTTAAAACCTGAACAGAAAAGGAAAACATTTTTAACTTTTATAAGCAAGTACAGAATATCTTTATGTCCTTGAGATAGAGAAGGATTTAAAATAAGACGTAAAAATCTCAAACCCCTGGCTGACAACTAAGCACATATGCATGCATGAGACCCCAGGGATTCCAGTTAGAAAAAAGCAGAAACTAGAATGAGATCTATTCTGGAAAGACATAACTGCACCTGGTGAGATCTGTGAGTTAATTGTGCTTTCAACTGAGTACATTCTTCAACTCATACAATGTAGGCAGTAGATACCAGAAGTTTTACTGGTTTTAGGCGTCAAAAGACAAAACTGAGGACTAGCAAAGCAACTGGAAATTTATGTGGGAGCTCCAAAAACAAAGGAACCAAAGAGAGAGTGAGCCCCCAAATCGGAGTATAAATTTTGTTCATATTTTTGGCTGACTGCCAAATTACACAGGTACAGGGGAAACCTCCAGAAAGCCAGACTAAATTAGCAGTAGCTGGAAACTGATAAAAACCAAGCAAAAACATCAGCTGCTGCACATTACAGAGTGGGTATGGGGGATGGCATAAAACATTTTGCAGTTTGAGTCCTGTAAAGTTAATTGCCTACTAAATAAGAAACAGCAAGCCCCAGAAAAACAAAACAGACTGCTACATTGTATTATATATGATGGCCAGTTTTCTGCCAAGAAGTACTAGACATACAAAGAAATGGGGAAATAAATGTAACCCACACTCCAGGAAAGAAAAGGCAATAAACAAAAACTGACTCTAGGCTCAGATGTTAATTTAATGAACAAAGACTTCAAAGCTGCTATTATAAATATGTCCCAAAAGTAAAGGAAAATGTGATATTAATGAATGAACAAATAGGTCCTGTCAACAGATAAGTTAAAACTATAAACAAGAACCAAATGGAAAATTTAGAGTTGAAAAGCTAGTAACTAAAACGGAAAATTTACAGAAGAATCTCAACAGCGGATTTAAGGGGACAGAAGAGAAAATTAGTGAATTTAAATATCATAAGAATTACCCAGGAACAAGGAAAAAATTGAAGAAAAAGAAGCAAAGCCTCAGAGATCTGTGATAGAATATCAAGCAGTCCAACATACACGTCATTGGAGTCACAGAAAAAGAATAGAAGGATAAGAAAAAATTTTTTTGAGAAAATGAGTGAAAACTTGCCAAGTGTGGCAGAATATGTTACTTTACAGATCAGAGAAGCTTACAAAACACCAAGTGAATAAACACAAAGAAAACCACACCTAGGCACATGATAGTGAAGCTGCTGAAAGCAAAAAAAAAAAGTTTTGAAAGCAGTAAAAGAAAAATAATGTAGTACATACAAGGGAATAATGACACACTTAATGGTTGACACCTCATCAGAAAGTGGAGGTCAAAAAACATTAGAATGACATATGCAAATGCAAAAGGAAAGAAAACACTGTAAATCAAGAATTATATATTCAGTAAAAATATTTTTTAAAATCAAGGCAATTGAATAAGTAATGGTTTTTTAGATAGGCACAAACCACAGAAAAAAGAAATTGATATTTTGGACTTCATCAAAACTTAAACTTTTACTATTTGAAAGATATTATTAAGAAAATAAAAAGTCACCTGGGGCCTGCCACCACTACCACCAGTGCCTGCACACTCCACTGTGGGACCTGAGAACTAAGGACCAACTTGCCCAGGGCTCCCCTGCCACCATCATCAGCACCAACACAGACTGCGTAGGAGCCCAAGTGCCAGTCCATCACTGCCACCACCCAGGTGAGCCATCAGGAAGCCTGTCACTTACGAGCCTGAAGACAAGCATCCTCATTTTCTGCAAAGCCTCACCACAGCCTTCAAAAACAACTGACATAAGCCACTTGAGGGACTTGAAGACACCACTGACATTGCTTATAGCTGAATAAATCATAAGGAGATTGCACTATGGCACCCAACCAAAACCAAAGCCAAAGGATCCTACCCAACCAACACTATAGATACAGCTATAGGAAAAGTCTTTCCCTATGAAAGCTACTTTACAAAACTGGAAGAAGCAACCATTGCACCAGATGCACAGATTTCAACATAGGACCCAAGAAACAAAAAAGCAAGTTATCATGACTCCTCCAAAGGAACATAGTAACTGTTCAGTAACATACCCCAAGAAAAAGAAATCTATGAAATGCCTGAAAATTGATTCAAGCTAATGATCTTAAGGAAACCCAGTGAGATATTAGAGAATACAAACAATATGAAGAAATCAGGAAGACAATTTATAATCTGAATGATAAATTCAATAAAGAGATAGATATTTTTAAAAGAACTAAACAAATTCTGAAACTGAAGAATTCAATGAATGAAATACAAAAATACAACTGAGACCTTTAACAATAAACTAGACCAAGCAGAAGAAAGAATTTCTACACTTGAGGAGAAGTCATTTGAAATAACCCAAAGAAAAAAGATTTATAAAAGCCTACATGACATATGGAACACCATTAAGTGGAAGAATACTCAAATTTTGGGAGTTCCAGAAAGAGAAGAAATGGGAAAGTCACAGAAAACCTATTTAATAAAATAATGCCTGAAAACTTCCTAAGTCTTAGAAGAGATATAAACAGCCAGATAGAGGCAGCTCAAAAAATTCCCAAATAGATTCAACTCAGAAAGGTACTCTCCAAGGCACATTATAATCCAACCGTCAAAAGTCAAAGACAGAAAATTCTAAAAACAACGAAAGTGTCAAGTCACATATAAGGGACTACTCAACAGACTAAAAGCAGATTTCTCAGAAGAAACCTTCCAGGCCAGGAAAGAATGGAATGATATATTCAAACTGCTGAAAGGAAAAAAACTGCTAACCATGAATACAACACCCAGCAAAGCTATCCTTCAGGAATGAAGGAGAAATAAAGTCTTCCCCAGACAAGCAAAAACTAAGGAAATTCACCACCATTAGACTAGTTCTACAAGAAATACTTAAGAAGGTTCTACCTCTGGAAGCAAAATATTTACCATCATGAAAACACTCAAAACTAAAAAACTGACTCAGAGCAGATAGACAAATGAGAAAAAGCAATCAAATTTTACCACTATATAAAACCACCAGATCTCAAAGATAAACAATAAGAGAGGAAGAAAGAAACAAAGGATATACAAAACAATCAGAAATGAATTAATAAAATGACAGGGGTGAGTTCTCACCTAACGGTAATAAACTTGAATGTAAATAGTTTAAATACCCCCATCAAAAGATATAGACTGGTTGAATAGCTATGCTTATGTAAGACAAAGTAGACTTCAAGTAAAAGAGCATAGATACAAAAAAAGTCACTATATGATGACAAAGAGATTAACTCAGCAAAAAGATATGATTGTAAATACACATGTACCAAATACTAGTGAACCCAGATATAAAAAGCAAATATTACTAGAGCTGAAGAGGAGAGATAGATCCCATACAATAATTGCTGTGGACTTTCACACCCCAATTTCGGCACTGGACAGATCATCCAGAAAGAAAATCAACAGAAAAACTGCACTTAATCTGGTCTATAGACCAAATGGGCCTAACAGACATTTACAGAAAATTTTATCCAACAGCTAAAGAATACACATTTGTCTCATCAGGACATGGAACATTCTCCAGGATGTATCATATGTTAAGCCACAAAACAAATCTCACCAAATATTTTAAAATTGAAATTATATTACCTATCTTCTCAGACCAAAATGGAATTAAACTAGCAATCAATAATGAGAGGGACTGTGGAGACCATACAAATACATGAAAATTAAATAACATGCTTCATAACAACCATTAGGGCAAGGAAAAAATTAAAGCAAATCAAAAAAATTCTTGAAAGAAGTGAAAATAAACACAACATACCAAAATCTATGAGACAGAGCAAAAGCAGTGTTACAAGGGAAGCTTATAGCAATCTTTCTGCACCTATATCAAAAAAAAAGAAAGATTTTAAATAAACAACCTAACGATCCACCTCAAGGAACCAGAAAGCAAGACCAAACCAAACTCAGAATTAGAAGAAGGAAATAAAGAATAAAGATCACAGTAGAACTGAAATCAAGACTAAAAAAATACAAAAGGGCCAGGCATGGTGGCTCCTGCCTGTAATCTCAGCACTTTGGGAAGCTGAGGCAGGCAGATCACTTGAGGTCAGGAGTTCAAGACCAGCCTGTCCAAAATGGTGAACCCCGTTGCTACAAAAATTAGCTGGCTGTGGTGGTGGGTGCCTGTAATCCCAGCTACTCAGGAGGCTGAGGCAGGAGAATCACTTGAACCCAGGAGGCGGAGTTTGTAGTGAGCAGACATGATACCACTGCACTCCAGCCTGGGCATTGGAATGAGACCCTGTCTCCAAAAAAAAAAAAAAAAAAAAAATCAACAAAACGAAAGTTGGTTTTCTGAAAACATAAAATTGACAAACCATTAGCTAGACTGAAAATAGAGAAGACACGAATAAATAAAATCAGAAACAAAAAGGAGACATTACCATTCTATGGTAATTTTCTGATACCACAGAAATACAAAGGGTCTTTAAAGGCTATTATGAACAACTATATGCCAACAAATTAGAAAACATACAGGAAATGGATAAGTTCCTGGACACATATAACCTACCAAGATTGAACCAGGAAGAAAGAAAACCTGAACAGAGCAACAGTGAGTAATGAGATTGAATCAGTAGATTAGTCTGTTCCCACATTGCTATAAAGAACTACTGGAGACTGGGTAATTTATAAAGAAAAGATGTTTATTTGACTCACAGCTTCAAGGATGTACAGGAAGCATAGCTGAGGAGGCCTCACGAAACTTACAATTATGGAAGAAGGCAACAGGGAAGCAGACATGTCTTACATGGCCAGAGAAGGAGGAAGAGAGAGTAAAGGGGGACATGCTACATACTTTTAAGCAACCAGATCTCATGAAAACTCACTATTACAAGAACAACAAGGGGAAGTCCACCTCCATGATCCGATCAACTCCCACGGGTCCCTCCTCCAACACTGGGGATTACAATTCAACATGATATTTGATTGAGGACACAAAGCCAAACCATTATCATTTTGCCCCTGTCCCCTCCTAAACCTCATGTCCTTCTCACATTGCAAAATACAATCATGCCTTTGCAACAGTCCCCCAAAGTCTTAACTCATTCCAGCATTAACTCTAAAGTCCACAGTCCTAAGTCTCATCTGAGACAAGGCAAGTCCCTCCTTCCTATGAGCCTGTAAAATCAAAACTAGTTCGTTACTTCCAAGATACAATGAGGGTACAGGCATTGGCTAAATACTCCCATTCCAAAAGGAGAAATTAGTCAAAACAAAGGCTACAAGCCCCATGCAAGTCCAAAACCCAGCAGAGCAGCCATTAAATCCTAAAGCTCCAATATAATCTCTTATGACTCTAACATCCAGGCCATGCTCACGCAAGGGGTGGGATCCCAAGGCCTTGAGAAGCTCCACCCCTGTGTCTCTGCGGGGTACAGCCCCCACAGCTGCTTTCCAGGCTGGCATTAAGTGCCTGTGGCTTTTCCAGGTGCAATTATTATTAGTCCATTCTTGCACTGCTATAAAAAAAAAAAACTACCCAAGAATGGGTGATTTATAAATAAAAGATGTTTACTTGACTCACAGTACAAGCTGTTGGTAGATCTACCATTCTGGGGACTGATGGACTATGACCCAATTTTCACAGCTCCACTAGGCAGTGCCCCAGTGGGGACTCTGTGTGGGGGGCCCAACCCCAGATTTCCCTTTGGCATTGCCCTACTAGAGGTTCTCCATGAGGGCTCTACTTCTGCAGCAGACTTCTGCCTGGACACCCAGGCTTTCCACACATCCTCTAAGATCTAGGTGGAGGCTCCCAAGCCTCAACTCTTGCCCTCCATGCACTTACAGGTTTAACACCATGTGGAAGCCACTAAGGATTATGGCTTGCACCCTCAGGAGTAGTGACCTGAGATGCATCTGGTGCTCTTTTAGCCATGGCTAGAGCTGGAGCATCTGGGATGCAGGGAGCAGTGCCTCAAGGCTGCACAAAGCAACAGGTCCCTGGGCCTGGCCCACAAAACCATTCTTCCCTTCTAGGCCTCCAGGCATGTGATGGGACAGCTGCCACAAAGGTCCCTAAAATGCCTTCCAGGCATTTTCCCAATTATCTTGGTTATCAACATTTGGTTCCTCTTTACATATGCAAATTTCTGCATCTGGTTTGAATTCCTCCCCAGAAAATGGGTTTTTCTTTTCTACCACATGGCCAGGATGCAAATTTTCCAAACTGTTACACTCTGCTTCCCTTTTGAATATAAGTTGCAGTTTCAGATCATCTCTTTCCTCACACGTAACAAAAGTGGCCTTGGCTCCATTTCTCAATAAGTTCCTCATCTCCACCTGAGACCTCCTCAACCCAGATTTTATTATCCATATCACCATCAGCATTTTGGTCACAACAATTTAACAAGTCTCTATGAAGTTCCAAACTTGCCCTCACCTTTCTGTCTTCCTCTGAGCCCCCCACACTCTGCCCATTACCCAGTTCCAAAGTCACTTCCACATTTTCAGGTATTTTTATAGCAATCCCCCACTTCTCCGGTACCAGTTTTCTCTATTAGTCCATTCTTGCACTGCTATAAAAAAAAAAAAAACTACCTAAGAATGGGTGATTTATAAATAAAAGAGGTTTACTTGACTCACAGTTCCACAGGCTGTACGAAAAGCATGACTGGGAAGGCCACTGGAAACTTACAATTATGGCAGAAGGTGAAGAGGAAGCAAGTATGTCTTACATGGCCAGAGAAGGAGGAAGAGAGACTGAAGGGGGAGGCACTACACACTTTTAAACAACCAGATCTTGTGAAAATTCATTCACTATCATGAGAACAACAAGGGGGAAATCCACCCCCATGATCCAATCACCTCTCACCAGGTTCCTCCTCCAACACTGAGGATTACAATTTGACATGAGATTTGAGCAGGAACACAAATCCAAACCATATCAATCAGTAGTAAAAACTCTACCATCAAATCTGAGGACCAGATGTCTTCACTGTTGAATTCCACCAAACCTTCCAAGAAGGATGAACACCAGTTCTCCTCAAACTATTCCAAAACATTGAAGAGGAAGGAATTTTTCCTAACTCATTATGTGAGGCCAGCATACTCTGGCCAGAGTGTCAGTACTCTGTCTGGTACCAAAACCAGACAGAGACATAATTAAAAAAAAAAAAAAAAAAAAAAACTGCAGGCCAATATCCCTCATGAGATACAAGAACCTCAATAAAATAATAGCAAGCTGAATCCAACAACACATCAAAAAATACACCATAGGCCGGGCGCGGTGGCTCACGCTTGTAATCCCAGCACTTTGGGAGGCCGAGGCAGGCGGATCACGAGGTCAGGAGATCGAGACCACGGTGAAACCCCGTCTCTACTAAAAATACAAAATAATTAGCCAGGCATGGTGGCGGGCGCCTGTAGTCCCAGCTACTCGGAGAGGCTGAGGCAGGAGAATGGCGTGAATCCAGGAGGCGGAGCTTGCAGTGAGCCGAGATCGCGCCACTGCACTCCAGCCTGGGCGACACAGCGAGACTCTGTCTCAAAAAAAAAAAAAAAAAAATACACCATAATGGAGCAGGATTTATCTCAAGAATGCAAGGGTGGTGTAACATGCACAAATCAATAAATGTGATACATCACATCAACAGATTGAAGGACAAAATCTATATTATCATCTCAATAGATGCAGAAAAAGTATTTGATAGATTTCAACATCCCTCCATAATAAAAACTTACATGACAAACCCACAAAAACTTTATACTGTATGGGGAAAAGCTAAAAGCCTTTCCTCTAAGATCTGGAAGAAAAGGAAGCCTACTTTCACCAATCTTATTCAACATAGTACTAGAAGTCCTAGCCAGAGTAATCAGGCAAGAGAAAGGAATACAGGACACCCAGATTGGAAAAGAGGAAGACAAATTGTCCATTTTTGAGGACAACATGATCATGTTCATATATATATATATATATATATATATATATATATGTATATATATGTGTGTATATATATGTATATATGTGTATATATATGTGTGTATATATATGTGTGTGTGTATATATATATGTGTGTGTATATATATATGTACCTAAAGATTCCACCAAAAATCTCTTAGGGTACAGGTAGTTAGGCATGAGTGGGAGAGGAGAGGGCTCTCCCCCTACACCCACAAGAAATGCTGGGAATGCTGGGTGATGGCTCAGCAATTGTCACATTCCTTCTCTAAAAACGATAATTCAGCAGCGCCAGGGAGAGGCCATTTCCTGATGGTCCGCACCTGTTAACATCAAAATGTCAACTGAATGCAGGCCCCAGGGTAAGCAACTTTCTGGGCATGCATGTTAAGAGATAAAAATGGTGAAGTATGATCTTCCAGGGGCACACGCCACCAGAAGCGGGAAGAAAGCCTCAGATGGCCATGTGTATAACCCCCTAAACACACTGTGCAAGCTCAATTCCAAAGGGCAAGGAAAGCACTGGGCACACAGAAAGCCCACTTTAAGGGAAGAATCATGGGAAAGAGGTGAACTTATAAAAGTCCTAGGATCACAGTTAAACAGAGCACCTGACCTCCTCCCTTTAACCTTTATGTGCCCTCTTCCAAGCGCACTTTCCCTTCTTTCCTGTTCTAAGGCCTTTTTGAATAAACCTCCATTTATGCACTGGAACTTGCCTCAGTCCCTTTTTCTGCTTTATGCCCCTCAGTGGAATTCTTTCTTCTGAGGAGGCAAGAACTGAAGTTGCTATGGACCCTTATGGATAGGCTGCTGGTAACTCTGGGTAACTCAGATCTCTGCCACCAGTAACATTAGAACTGATAAACAAATTCAGTGATGTTCAGGATATAAAATTAACATATAAAAATCAGTAGCATTTCTATACACCAACAATGAACTAGCTGAAAAAGAAATCGAGAAATTAATTCCACTTAGAATAGCTACCAAAAACATAAAATACCAAAGAATACATTTAATCAAGAAGGTAAAATATATCTACAATGAAAACTACAAAATGCTAATGAAAGAAATTGAAGAGGACACCAAAAAATGTAAAGATATCCCATGCTCATGGATTAAAATAATATTGTTAAAATGTCCATACTACTCAAAGTAATCTACAGATGAAAAGTAACTCCTATCAAAATACCAACATTCTTTACAGAAATAGAAAAAAAAGATAAAATTTGCATTGAACCACAAAAGACTTTGTGTAACTAAAGAAATACTGAGAACAAAGGACAAAACTGGAGGCATCACTCCACCTGACTTTAAAATATACTAAAAAGCTATAGTAACCCAAATGGCATCATATTAGTATAAAAATAGACATACCAATGGAACAGACTAGAGAACCCAGAAATACGTTCACATATTTACAGCCTACTGATCTTTAACAAAGGCATTAAGAACATACATTGGAGAGACAACACCCTCTTCAATTAGCAGTGCTGGAAAAACTGGATCTCCATATGCAGAAGAATAAAACTAGATCCCTATCTCTCACCATATATGAAAAGCAACTCAAAATGGATTAAAGACTTAAATGTAAGACCTGAAACTATAAAACTAGAAGGAAATATGGGAGAACTGCTTTAGGACATTGGTCTAAACAAAGATTTTATGAGTAACTTCATCACTATGCAATCTATACATGTAACAAAGTTACACTTGTACCTCATAAATGTATACAAATAAGTAATTTACTTATAAGATAAGATTTAATAGGTAAAACTTTATTTTACGGGTAAAGCACAGGCACCAAAAACAAAAATGGACAAATGAGACTATATCAAACTTAAAAGCTTCTGCATAGAAAAGGAAACAATCAGCAGAGTAAAGAGACAGCCTGTTAAATGGGTGAAAATATTTGCAAACTATTCATCCAACGAGGGACTAATATGCAGAATACACAAGGAACTCAAACAACTTAACAGCAAAAACCCCAAATAATCCAATTTTAAGATTAGCAAAGTATCTGAGTACATATTTCTCAAAAGAAGACATTTAAATGGTCCAAAAGTATATTAAAAATATTCAACATCACTAATCCTCAGGGAAATGCAAATCAAAACCACATCTCACCCCAGTTAGAATGGCCATTATCAAAAAGCACTAGCCGGGCGCGGTGGCTCACGCTTGTAATCCCAGCACTTTGGGAAGCCGAGGCGGGCGGATCACGAGGTCAGGAGATCGAGACCACGGTGAAACCCCATCTCTACTAAAAATACAAAAGAATTAGCCGGGCGTGGTGGTGGGCGCCTGTAGTCCCAGCTACTCGGAGAGGCTGAGGCAGGAGAATGGCATGAACCCGGGAGGCGGAGCTTGCAGTGAGCCGAGATTGCACCACTGCACTCCAGCCTGGGCGACAGAGCGAGACTGTCTCAAAAGAAAAAAAAAAAAGCACTAACAAATGCTAGTGAAGAAATGGAGAAAAGGGAACTCTTATACACTATTGGTGGGAATGTAAATCAGTACAGCCACTACGGAAGACAGTATGGAAGTTTCTCAAAACACTAAAAACAGAAATATCACACAATCTAGCAATTTCGCTACTGGGTATTTAACCAAACAAAAGGAAAGCAGTATATTGAAGACATACGTACATCTGCACACCCATTTTATTGCAGTGCTGTTCACAATAGCCAAGATAATGAATCAGCCTAAATGTCTATCAACAAATGAATGGATTTTTAAAATGTGGTATATTTACACAATGGAATTACTAACCAGCCATATAAAAAAGAATAAAGTCTTGTCATTCACAGCAACATGGATGATTCTGGAGGACATTATACCATGAGAAATAAGTCAGAAACAGAAAGATACATATCACATGTTCTCACTTCTATACGGGAACTAAAAAAACTGAGCTGATAGAAATGGAAAGAGTCAGGGGTCTGGGGAGGATAGGGAGAGGTTGGTTAACATTATGAAGTTACAGTTGATGGGAGGAATAAGTTCTAGTGTTCTATAGCACTGAAGGGTAAAGATAGTCAAAAATAATTTAGTGTATATGTTTGAGAAGCTAGAGAAGAGAATTTTGAATGTTCACAACACAAAGAAATATTACATGTTCAAGGTGATCAATATGCTAATTACGTTTATCATTCCATATTGTATACATGTATGAAAATATTACTCTGTATCCCATAAATATATACAATTATTATGTGTCAATTAAAAATAAAAGAAAAGCTAGTCTAGCTAGAGACTGGGAGAAAATATTTGTAAAATATATTTACAATAAAACACTTATATCCAGAATCTGTATATATTTAAAACTTGTAACTCAGTTAACAAGAAGTTTTGAACAGACGTTTAACCAAAAGATATATACAAATGGCAAATAATTATATTAAAAGGTTATCACTAATCATTAGGGAAATGCTAATTCAAATAAGGTACCAAGCCAGGCATGGTGTCACATGCCTATAGTCCCAGCTACTTGGGAGGCCAAGGTGGGAGGACTGATTGAGCCCAAGAGCTCAAGACCAGTTGGAGCAACAGAATAAGACACCATTTCTAAACTAAGTAAATAAATAAGATACCACTACACACTCTGTTTTGTATTCTTTATGAGCTGGTCAAATGGGTTGGGTGCAGCCACAAGAGGAGACACAGGAGAAGCTCAGCAAAAAAAAAAAAAAAGTTTATTATACTCACAGGTCCTAGAGACAGGAGGCATGGCACGCCATGCAGGGCCACATGGGAAAGACATCAGGTGGTCAGGAGGAAAAAGACAAGGGGAAGGGCTGGGATACTGCCTTTATTGAGGTTTCTGCAGAAAAGGAAAGGCAGGGCAGAATGAACAGTTTACTTTGTTATGGCAGCCCTAGCAAAGATACAAGTAGTAAGTGTGAAACAGCTTGGGAAGCTTGGGACCTTGCTAAGAAAGTGAGCCATCTACGATTTACAGCCAAATCAAAGTGAAAATAATAAAAGCTACAGGTATTTAGAAGAGGGCATATGGTTCTTGTGAAGTCCCCAGGTAAGTCTTGATAAAGCAGGTAGAATTTGAGATAGAACTTAAAATAGACATGTTTGAGGTCAGTGGACAAGAACATATGAGAACTGTCAGGATAGAAAGTGGAACAATATTCATTGAACAAGTATCTATTCACCTACCATGAGCCAGGCACTGAGCTATGGTCCGGGAATATAGTGAACAAAAAGGGCATGGTTCCTGTCCTCTTGGTGTGCACAGCCTGAGATAGGGCAGGATTGTGTAGGACACCAGCGTGCACACCGGCAGTGTTGGCACAGGACAAGTCACAGAGCTGTGTAGTCAAGACCTGTCTCTCTTGAACACTGGCTATCTTTGTACTAAGTGATTAAGTACTTGATTTTGCTCTACGATTATTCCATAAAAGGGATTTGCCATCATTACCATTCTCAGCTGGATTTTCCTCTTCATCAAATATTGCACAAGAAGCTGGATTCCAAACTCCTTGGAGACAGTGGTGTTGATTCTCCTTTCTTATTTCTCCCATCTTAACAGAGGTCAGAGGCAGTGACTCCCCATCTTGTATTCTTGGGCTACTCCCAGAATCAGCCATGTCTCTGTAACAACCAGCACTTGTGAGCAAGACTCATCCCCGTGGGTCTACCTCTTCAGCACTCACTGTTGATGGTGACTTGTCTCATTGCTTGTACAGGTGGTGACAGTGCCAGAATATTTCAAGAAGAGGTTTGGTAGCTATCGCAGTGAGATCCTTCTCTCCATTCTGTATTTATTCCTCTATATCTTCAATAAGATATCAGTGAGTTGTGTAAAATCCAGCCCAAGAAACAGAACCAAGAAAAAAAAAGCACGAGGCCAGACTCAAGATTATGCTGGATTTGTCCCAGCAATTTACTCTGGGTCCTTTAAATTACTTGTTGGCCTTTGTTGTGAAGCCAGAGTAGAAAAAAATGACTTAATATTCACAAAAAATAAAAGACAGAAGCATCTTCTTTACCTCCCAAGCCTAGGTTACAGGTCCCTCCTCTGTATTCCCAGGAACCTTGGGCTTACCCATCTCATATCAGTAGGTCATGTGCTTAAAAGAATCCAGGAGTTTTCACCACCTGTACAAAACTTTAACGACTTATTCTGGCTTTCAAGGGCTGTCCTGCTGAAGCCCCAGTCTACCTTTCTAAATGGATCTCCTTATTTCCTACTGTTTACATACTGTGCTCTAGTCACACTGCTTGCTTCATTGATTCTCAAGTCCAGCAAGCTTATTCCAAATCAAAACCCTTTAGACTTGCTCTGTACTGTGTCTGGAATGTTCTTCCCCCAGATCTTGCATGGCTGACTCCTTGTATCATTCCTTGAAAGAAAAATAGCACTTCCTTGAAGAGGCCTTCCAAGGATGCACCCGATCAATCTCTACTCCATTACTCGGGTCTTGGTTTTTGTCTTTAATTAGAGAGAGTGTTTTGCTATGTTGCCCAGGCTGGAGTGCAGTGGCTATTCATAAATGTGATCATCACTCACTGCTGTGGCAGGCCAGGTCTCACTAACACAGGCCTCTGTAACAACTGTTTCAGCACTGACTGAGTGGTTAAGTTAAATATTAAAAGCTGATAGAGCCAGTGCTCTTATACAAATGCTGGAATGTAACAAAGGCTCACCAAGAGTTTTGCCCAGGCCTTTCCTGGGCCTTGAAGCATGATGAGATAAAAAAGGAATTCTTAACAGGACCCATTTAGAATTAAGCAAGTTTCATCGGGGGTCTGAAGAAACTCCCCAGGTCTCCACAAACAAGTTTATGGAGGTCTGCAAGAACTCATCAAACCTCCATGATTTAGCAGGAGACAAGATAAGGGTAATCACCCCAGCACCTGGGCCCATTTAGATTAAGAAAATTTACTAAGTCTCCAGAGGAAGGTCTTCAGGACTCAGATCTCAGTTACAGAATAGAAGTTAATCACTTATGTCTTTAGATAAATGCACACTTACACATAGACATATAGCTTAGAAGGCACATAAGTTCTAGAAAACTGTAATTTTGAGTTAGTCTGGTGATAATTTCCAGGCCTTCTCCCTGTAACCAGTTACATAAATAAAAAACTCTCTTCTTTCCCAGTTCATCTGCCTCTCATTATTGGGCCATGAGAGTAAGCAGCCTGACCCTCGTTTTGGTCCAGGAACACTTGAACTTGAACTCCTGGACTCAAGCAAGTCCCCTCCTGAGCCTCCCAAGAAGCTGTGATTAGAGGTGTGCACCACTGCACCCAGCTTCACTACTGTTTTTATTTTCTGTGAAACGCCTACCACCATGTGAAAGTAATTTATTTGCTTGCTTATCTGGCTTCTCCACTTCAGTGCAAGCTTCCTGAGACCAAAGGCCTCCTGCCTTGTTCACTGCATTACCTTCCCCATGTACTGAGAACATGTTTAGCACATAAGGTGCTTCATAAATGTTTTTTGAATAACTGGAATAGTGGCACTTATCACACTGCATGGAAAATGCCTATTTTGTGGTTTGTCTCCTTCATTAAACATAAGCTCTTGAGGACAGCAACTGAGTTTTGGTAACTTGTGTCTTCTGAACACTGCTGAGTGTCTATGACATGGTTGGCACTCAGTAAGTAGTCAGTGAGTAAATGGATAGATGAATCTCTGTCCATTTATCCCTGGCCTTGGAGATCAGAATAACAAAGCAAGGGGTTATCCAGTTAAATGATGTGCAGATGTTTCAAAATCAGTATCAACTAAGCCAGGGGTCAACAAATCCGGTTGGCAGGCCAATCTGGCTAATGATGGGCTTTGTGCAGCCCTGGAGCCAAGAATGATTTTTACAGTTTTAAAAGGTTGTAAAAAAAAAAAAATGTAGGCGACCAGCAAACTTGCCTTTACAGGAAAAGTTTGCTGATCCCTGAGAAGTCATTCCCGTTCCCTTTTTCCAGTGGTGGAACTGTAAAAACAACTAACTCTCTGAACTAATTCCCTCTCTGAAGCTCCAGAGTGGAAGAGGCTAAATTGTGCCACTGGAAGAATGGGGTTAACTCAAGCCCTAGAAGTACTAACCTTGGCTGAACTCATGGGGCACAAGCCTATGCTCAACAAAACTTGGATGAACCTTACCCAGTGTCCACTGGTGATGTAGTGCTATTCAGATACCACCTCTGGTAGATGGCTGCTAAGGTCAATGTCTTTGTGGAATCATTGTGGATTCAGTTGGAAGCGAAAGTGCAGCCTGCTGACTCTGTATTCATTTCAGTTGGAGGTTTGCTCTTCCGCCATGTTCAGGAAGATAGTTTAGGAAATGGGTGTTTACCTGATCACAATCTTGCTGAAAATTGCTGGCATCCATACCATCTCAGGTGAGGCTACTCTAACCACACAAGTACTTACATTGGCACACTCTACTTCTTAGTGGATGACAGAGAAGTCATTCTACCTAATGATAGAGAAGTCTATCTCTGTGAATGACAGATGTCATTCTACCTAACATCTCTGCAGTTTGTAGAAAAACTCCATAAAGAGTTTGTAGACATTGAAGCAGCAGTCTCCAGCTTTTGCATTTATCCTAAGTCTGTAAATGACATTGCTAAGGCCTGAGGAGACTGAACAATGAAAAGAACAGAGGCAGGGGGGCCTAAGTAGTGTCCTCCCACTAGAAATCAGCTTGGGCTGGCTGGGTCCCTCCCAGGGGTCTGACAGGGACAACAGCGATTATGTTTGGGGTGGGGTGGGACACTGCAGGCCACCAGGTAACAGACCGGGAACACAGAAGACAAACGATGGGGAGGTAGCAGCTATGGGCCACCTGGTCAGGCCTGATCAGATGAGGTCTTTTGTAGGGGCAGTTCTGTCCTAGGCAGCTACTGCCTAGGTTTTGAGAGTGGAAGCTCTCATCACTCCTTTCCAGCAACAGTGCAAATCTCGGATGCTGGGTGTGTCCCTGGCAGTTCACCAGAGACCAAGGGGAAAGAATCAAAGTGAGGCACAGAATGCCCTCAATCAGTGGTTCGCAGTGCAGAGGAGTGGGAATTGGATTTTTCTTCCCAGAGGGCACTTGGTAATGTTTGGAGGCATTCTGGGTTGTCACAGCTGGGCCAGGGGGAGCCCTGCTGGCTCTTAACTGTTGCTTCCAGGCCAGGTGCAGTGGCTCATGCCTGTAATCCCAGGAGGCTGAGGCAGGAGGATCCTTTGAGCCCGGGAGTTTGAGACCAGTGTGGGCACCATGGCAAAACTCTGTCTCTACAAAAATTTTAAAAATTAGCTGGGTGTGGTGACACACACCTGTAGTCCCAGCTACTCAGGAGGCTGTGGGAAGATTGCTTGAGCCTGGGAGATCCAGGCTGCAGTGAGCTATGATCATGCCATTGCACTCCACCCTGTCTTAAAAAATAATGATAAAAATTTTTAAGAAAGGGAATTAAAGGGAAATTAGGAAATTGTGACACAGCAGGGCAAGATAAGAATCCAACAAGAGATCATGAAGGACATTAAAGAGAGAAAACAGGATGGACTAAAACTAAGCATAAGTCGTTGTAAGACTCACTGAATTAAAGAGACAAAGCACCTGAATGTGGAGAACTGGGGGTGTGGTGGGGAGTATACAGAGTACTTGATGCAGGAGTAACTTTCAGAAGAGTGAGTCAAATGTGGCTTTCTTTCTCTCTCTTTGCCTGTTCAGGTGGTTTGATAGCTGTGGTTTATGCCAGCATCTTGAATGCTGGCATTATGCTTTGGGGATCAGTCATGTTAATAGGCTTTGGGAAGTAAAACAAGACGACTGGGTACCATGGTGGAACCTTTGGCTCTAGAGCTGCCTGGGCCATCAGCATCTTTGTCTCACACATGAGGATGATACAGAAGGGCTGGGCTCCTGGCTAAACCCCAACCTTAACCCAGGAACCGTGGCTCTAAGTGAAAACAGCTGACCCTGGTTTTTTCCACCCAAATGCTGCCTTTTTGGCCTGCTCCACCCCTATCCTGTGCCCATAAAAAACCTCAGAGACAGAGCACCACAAAGAGCTGAGTGTCAAGGTATAAGCGGCTGAGTGGCAGTCAGACAAGCAAGTGAGCCTCAGAGACTATAGAAAAACGCAGCTAACTTCAGACAGTGCAGTTTTGGAGAATGGTCTGACTAGAAACGGTTGGCTTTAGGAAAAGATCACTTTCCCATCCTTTTTCCAGCCAAGTGGGAGGTGCCAGCCATCTGGCTGCATGGGACCCCTAACCCCTGAGGCTTCCCTGGGGACTGGGAGACGTGCGCAGCTCATTGCTGCCTCGCTTAGCCCTTGAACATGGCACACGCATGTGGCAGACACGCCCAGGCGCCTAAGCAGGGAGGGGAGGGGGTAAGCAGAGGAACTATCACACACCATGCCTGCCTGTGGCTGTTGGGGTGAGTGTGGGGACGGCACCTCTAAGAACAAACGGGAATCACATTGTTCTGAATTGCATATCTAATGGCTAGGCCAAACACTCATACTATCTAACATCTCTGCAGTTTGTAGTAAAACTCTTTACTTTATAAAAGAGATAGAAGCCAGTCAGGCGTGGTGGCTCATGCCTGCAATCCCAGCACTTTGGGAGGCCGAGGCAGGCAGATCACCTGAGGTCAGGAGTTTGAGACCAGCCTGGCCAACATGGTGAAACCCCATCTCTAGTAAAAATACAAAAATTAGCCGGGCATGGTGGTGGGCGCCTGTAGTCCCAGCTACTCAGAAGGCTGAGGCAGGAGAATCACTTGAACCTGGGAGGGGGAGGTTGCACCATGCACTCCAGCCTGGGGGGACAAGAGCAAGACTCCGTCTCAAAAAAAAAAAAGATAGAAACCATCTGCAGCCATGAAAGAAGAAAAGATACAAAGATATCACAGCAAAGTCTGCGGATTTGGGCCAACACCTGTTAGGGCAGTCACGGATGGAGTTTAGTCTTGGGGCCTTCCAGCAACACAGGAGTGGCCTCAGCCAGATGCCTTTGGTTCCCCAGGACCTTATTCCCGTCCCATATGACAGTTAGACCTCCGTGAAGGAAAACAGCCACAGAGCCAACATTCTTTTCACCCAAAAGAGACATTTCCTCATGTACTCACTTGTCTGATGTATCCGGGGCAAGCCTCCAGATGAGATGGAATAGTTCCCTTGACCCCCTTCATGGGCAGAAGCTGGAGTGGCTCATTTCACTCAGCCCGGCGTTGGCCACTCCTCACAGGAGACAGCATGCAAGCGAGAGTGTGCAGGAACCAGAGTGAACAAATGCTGGAACCGCCAATCACTCCTCTCTGGTAGAAGCAGGTTCTGTGCAGGCCCAGCAACGTCGTCCAAGCATGTTACAACCAATGCTCTTTCAGCTCTTATGTCTGGAAACAGCCAAGTGCCAACCGGCTCGGTGGAGGGTCAGGGTGGCAGCCCCTGCCCTCTCAGCACCTGGGTTCTTGTCCAATGTCCAGGAAGAATCAGGTCACATGAACCATTTGAAAGGTGATGCATGTGGAGGAATTTATTGGGTGGTGGGTGGCTCTCAGCAGAAACGGAGGCTGGAAAGGGAAGGGGATGATGGGAAGGGGATCTTTCCCTGAAGCCCAGCCATCTCCAGCCAGGCCCCTCTCCAAAGCTGCAGCATCTGAAGTTAGCTGCGTCTATCCATAGTCTCTAATGATGAGTTGCTTCTCTGCCGTTTGGCTGCTTCGGTTGCTCTGCCAGCTGAAGTCTTTTTGGGGCACAGGATAGGGGCGGGGCAGGCTAAAAAGGCAACATTTGGGTGGAAAAACGGGGTAAGCTCTTTCACTTAGGGCCACAGTTCCAGGATTCAGGGTGGGGTTTAGCCAGGAGCCCAGCCCTTCTGTATCAAGGAGACTGAAGCCCAAACACAACCCAACAGCATTGTTGAAAGTCATGCTGAAAGTTGGGGAGGATGTTTCTGCTCACTTCAGGAGAAAGAGGAGTCGAAGCATGGGAGTGGAAATGACAAACTCTAGTGCTTTGGTACACCACACTCCTCCTCACTTCTGGGCCTTCATCAGTGTTCTTCTTCTCTAGTTAGAAGGCCATCTTCTTTTTGTCCACTCAATTAAATCTATCCACCAAGGTCAACGGAAGATCCACCCCTAAAGATATAAATCCATCATTAATCCATCAACACAGCTCTCTTCTCTGGAGCTCACATCACTACCACACAAGTCAACATATTTAAACACATAACCTAATTGTTCATTGACTGTTTCACATAAATAATCGTACTCCCTACATCCAAAACTTCTGAAGAACCAGAACCATGGTACTCTCTATACAAAGCACTGTCTGATGCATTCAGTAGATTCATGCATCACTAAACAGCCAGGACACATTCTGAGAAATGTGTCATTAGGCAATTTCTTTGATGTGCGACCATCATAGAGTATACTTACACAAACCTAGAGGGTGTAGCCTACCCCTCCTAGGCTGCAAACCTGCACAACATGTTATTGCACTGAATATTATAGGCAATTCTAACACAATGGTAAGTATGTGTGTAGCTAAACCTAGAAAAGATACAATAAAAATATGATATAAAAGATAAAATGTGGGCTGGGCACAGTGGCTCACGCCTGTAATCCCAGCACTTTGGGAGGCTGAGGTGGGCAGATCATGAGGTCAGGAGGTCGAGACCATCCTGGTTAACACAGTGAAACCCCGTCTCTACTAAAAATATAAAAAATTAGCCGGGCGTGGTGGCAGGCGCCTGTAGTCCCAGCTACTCAGGAGGCTGAGGCCAGAGAATGGCATGAACCCGGAAGGCGGAGGTTGCAGTGAGCCGAGATCGCACCACTGCACTCCAGCCTGGGTGACAGAGCAAGACTCCGTCTCAAAAAAAAAAAAAAAAAAAAATTACCATGAATCAACACGTAGACTCATGGACCAGAATAAAAAGCTGAGAGAGAGACTCCTGTGTTTACTGAACTTTTTTTTTGTTCAAGACGGAGTTTTGCTCTTGTTGCCCAGGCTGAAGTGCAATAGTGCAATCTCAGCTCACTACAACCTGCGCCTCCTGGGTTGAAGCGATTCTCCTGCCTCAGCTTCCCAAGTAGCTGGGACTACAGGCGTGCACCACTACACACCAGGCTAATTTTGTATTTTTAGTAGAGATGGGGTTTCACCATGTTGGCCAAACCAAAATTTAATATATATTCAAGCAGGCTCAGCAAGTCAATGAGGGAGAGGCTAACTCTTTGATGATGATGGAAAAACCAGCTTACTTTTGGAGAAACAAAATTTCATGTCTCCCTAACACCTAAACAAAGGTGGACTTCAGATGAATTAACGACTTAGTATGACAACGAAAACTATAAAAGAAGGGAATGTTAGAGAATATTTTTGAGAAAGCGAGGGAAGTAATCATATCAGTTTATCACGTTACATATAAGGCCTTTTTTTTCCTGAGACAAGCTCTCACTCTGTCACCCAGGCTGGAGTACAGTGGTGTAATCATAGCTCACTGCAGCCTCAAACTCCCCGGCTAGCAATCCTCCCACCTCAGCCTCCCAAGTACCTGATGCGTCCGGAATTGGTGGGTTCTTGGTCTCACCGACTTCAAGAATGAGGCCGTGGACCCTCGCGGTGAGTGTTACAGTTCTTAAAGGCAGCGCGTCCGGAGTTTGCTCCTTCTGATGTTCGGATGTGTTCGGAGTTTCTTCCTTCTGGTGGGTTCGTGGTCTCGCTGGCTCAGGAGTGAAGCTGCAGACCTTCGCGGTGAGTGTTACAGCTCATAAAGGCAGTGTGGACCCAAAGAGTGAGCAGTAGCAAAGACTTATTACAAAGTGCTAAAGAACAACACTCCCACAGTGCGGAAGGAGGCTGGAACAAGTTGCTGCTGCTGGCTCGGGCAGCCTGCTTTTATTCCCTTATCTGGCCCCACCCACATCCTGCTGATTGGTCCATTTTACAGAGAGCGATTGGTCTGTTTTACAGCGGAGCCGGGGCGGGGTGGGGTGGGGCAGCGTTCGTCGGGGAGCCTGGGGCAGCGCAGAAGCCCACTGCTGCGGTGGGGCGGGGGAGGCTCAAGCATGGCCGGCTGCAGGTCCCGAGCCCTGCCCCGCGGGGAGGCAGCTAAGACCTGGCTGAGAAATCGAGCACAGCAGCTGCTGGCCCAGGTGCTAAGCCCCTCACTGCCCAGGGCGGGCGGGGCCTGCCGGCCGCTCGGAGTGTGGGGCCCGCCGAGCCCACGCCCACCCGGAACTCGCGCTGGCCCACAAGCGCCGCGCACAGCCCGGGTTCCCGCCCGCGCCTCTCCCTCCACACCTCCCCGCAAGCTGAGGGAGCCGGCCTCGGCCTTGGCCAGCCCAGAAAGGGGCTCCCACAGTGCAGCGGCAGGCTGAAGGGCTCCTCAAGCGCGGCCAGAGTGGGTGCCAAGGCCGAGGAGGTGCCGAGAGCGAGCGACGGGTGGGAGAGCTGCCAGCACACTGTCACCTCTCACTGAGACCACAGGTGCTCACAACCAGGCCTGGCTATTTTAAACTTTTTTTTTGTAGAGATGGCATCTTGCTGTGTTGCCCAGGCTAGTCTCAAACTCCTGGCCTTAAGCAAATCTTCTCAGCCTCCCAAAGTGCTGGAATTACAGGCAGGAGCCACCATGCTCAGTCAATAAGAACTTTTTAACAAAGAACACTATAAACACAGTTGCCAGATGACAGATTAGGGAAGATTCTTAGAAATGTTTATAATGGACAAGACACTAATAATAAAATCAACAAGAAAAATGAGCTCCAATAGAAATGTGGACAAAAGATGATGACAATTCACAGAAAAAGGACGAGGCAGGTGGATCACGAGGTCAGCAGTTCGAGACCAGTCTGACTAGCATGGCGAAACCCTATCTCTACTAAAAACACAAAACATTAGCTGGGTGTGGTGGCAGGTGTCTGTAATCCCAACTACTCGGGAGGCTGAGGTAGGAGAATCACTTGAACCCGGGAGGTGGAGGTTGCAGTGAGCCGAGATCGTGCCATTGCACTGCAGCCTGGGCAACAGAGCGAGACTCCCTTTCAAAAAAAGAAAAGAAAAAGGAATTTCAAACAAGCGTAACTTCTAACAAGCCCATAACTCAGAGGTATCAGGGAAATGCGATTTGAAGCCACAATGCACCTGGCAAAAATGAGAAAGTTCTGTAACACCAAGCATTGAGGATGTGGATGTTTAGGGACCCTCGTGCAGTTCTGGAGAAGGTCTAGACTGCAGCTGTCTGTTCTAGGGGGCAATCTGGGAGGATTTAATAAAATTAAATATATTGTACTCCATTACCTAGCAATGATGTTCCCCAGAATCTACCTAAAACATCCTCACAGACGTTCATAAGAGAATATGTGTGAGACGTTCATCAAATGTTGATTGTGTCCATTACTGTAAAGTGGGTAGATGACATGAGGAGGAAACATTTTGGAGTGCTATGCAGTGGCAAACAATCAGCTAGATGCACACTATGGATTGTGAAAATGTACTGAGTAGAAGAGCGAGAAACAAGATGAGATCTGGAGCACAATACGTGGGTATTCTCTATAATGTCGTTATCTTTTTTATATGTTTGTATTCTTTCCCACCCATTTGTTGTGTTTTTATTGTGCTACTTTACTTAGAAAATTAAAAAAAAACTTTCTATGTTTTTCTTTTTTATTTCTTCTATAACTATAACTGGAAAAGTTGCCTCTAAGACTTCCATGTCTGACAATAAATGAACTTCCTGAACTACCTCCCAATAAAAACACCTAAGAATGCTGGGCGAAGTAGAGAAACATCTTTTAATAGTCACAGAGGAGCTCATCATAAAGGAAGAAAATCTCCAAAGGCTGAAAACAAAGAAATAACTGAAATCAAGAGAGCTAGGCTGACAGTGATGCTAAGGGTGCACTGGTGGCATTTACCAAGCTTGGTTTTCAAAGTCTTAGATTTGAGTGGCCAAGTGAGAAAGAAGGGCCAAACATTAATGAGTGGTGAAGAGTAAGCCCTCCAGTAGAACTTGGATTCTTTTTTTTATATTTATTTATTTTTATTTTATTTTTTGAGACGGAGTCTCACTCTGTTGCCCAGGCTGGAGTGCAGTGGCTTGATCTCCGCTCACTGCAAGCTCCGCCTCCCAAGTTCACGCCATTCTCCTGCCTCAGCCTCCTGAGTAGCTGGGACTACAGGCTACACCCAGCTAATTTTTTGTATTTTTAGTAGAGATGGGGTTTCACCATGTTAGCCAGGATTGTCTCGATCTGCTGACCTCGTGATCTGCCCACCTCGGCCTCCCAAAGTGCTGGGATTACAGGCGAGAGCCACCGCGCCTGGCCTTTTTTTTTTTTTTTTAGGGAGAGTCTCACTCTGTCACCCAGGGCTGGAGTACCTTGGCCTAAAGGGCTCACTGCAGCCTCAAACTCCCAGGTTCAAGCAATCCTCCCACCTCAGCCTCCCAAGTAGCTGGAACTACAACTGCACACCATTACACCTGGGTAAATTTTTTTTTTTTTTTTTTTTTTTTTTTTGCAGACATGGGGGTCTCATATGTTGCTCAGGCTGGTCTCAAACTCCTGGGCTCAAGTGATCCTGCCACTTCCATCTCCCAAATTTCTGGGATTACAAGCGTGAAGAACTTGAATTTTTGAAAGGTCTCAGTGGGCTAGGAGAAAATCTGGCCACTAGCAAAGAGAAATAACAATAGAAAAAAAAAAGTGCCTCAACCTGGGCTCCAGGAGATGGAAAAAAGTCTTCTCTGAGAATTCATAATGGTGACCCTGCTGTCCTATATATTTGGGTTTTTTTTAATTTAACCTTATGGTAAACCCCATGTGAACAAGTGAACATAAAATCATCTAAAATTTGGCCGGGTGTGATGGCTCACGCCTGTAATCCAAGTACTTTGGGAGACCGATGCTGGCGGATCACAAAGTCAAGAGATCGAGACCATCCTGGCCAACATGGTGAAAGCCCATCTCTACTAAAAATAGAAAAATTATCTGGGTGTGGTGGCACATGCCTGTAGTCCCAGCTACTCGGGAGGCTGAGGCAGGAGAATCACTTGAACCCACAAGGCAGAGGTTGCAGTGATCCGAGATCACGCCATTGCACTTCAGCCTGGGCAACAGAGCAAGACTCCATTTCAAAATAATAATAATAATAATAATCTAAAATTTGTTATACTCTGGCCTGGCAGGGATAATGGCAAATTCTGTCTGCAGGGATGCAACCTTGCTGTAGTTGGAATGCTGCGTCCCTTCCAAAATTTATATTGAAACTTAATCTTCAGTGCCTCAGGAGTAGGAGGCAGGGCCTTTAGGAGGTATTTAGGCAGTGAGGGCTCTACCCTCATGGATGGTACTACTGTCTTATAAAAATGCTGGATGGAACTAGCAAAGCCCTTTTTTCCCTCCTGTCCCTTCCACCATGTGAGGAAACAGTCTTCAAGGCACCATCATGGAAGCAGAAATTGGGGCCTCACCAGACACTGAATCTACTGACATTTTCATCTTGGACCTTCCAGCCTCCAGAACTGTGAGAAATAATTTCTATTGTTTATAAATTACTTATTCTAAGGTATTTTGTTATAGTAGCAGGAACAGATGAAGACAGCCCTCAGCCAAAATCTTGCATGATTCCCATAAATAAATTGCTGCTCAAGTTAAGCCCTCAACCCAAAATTAGAAGACATGGAAGAATGAAACTACCATGAGGAAGAATCAGTACAGTTACCCTCAAATGTCAGCAAATTGAAGTGTTAGATACTAAACACAAGAAATAAAAGTGGAACTGAAAATACTAACAAAATTTTGTCAGACAAGATCAGTGAGACTTGAAAACTCAAACCTCTAAAAGTGGAAATAATAAATTTATTGAAATGTCAAATTCAGTAACTGATTAAATAGCAGATTACACACAGCTGAAGGAAAAAAATTAGCAGCCTGGAAGATACAACTGAACAAACTCCCTAGAACACACACAAAAAGTGTAAGTGTAAAAGAGAAACAAAGTGACATGGAAGACTAAATGAGTATTAAAATACATGTCAGTGGAGTTCCAGAAGAAAAGGAAAGAGAAGCAATATTTGAAGAGAAAGTGCCTGAGAATGTTCATAATTTTTGAAAGAGCAAAAATCATCAGAAATCACAGAGTAACTTGATAGTACATTTTGAAATAACTATAAGCGTGTATTTGGATTGTTTGTAACACAAAGGATATATGTCTAAAGGGATGAATACCCCTTTCTCCATGATGTGTTCATCTCACACTGCATGCCTGTATCAAAACATCTTTTGTACCCCATAAATATATATACCTATTATGTACCCACAAAAATTAAAAATAGATAATTTTTTTAATTTTTAAAAAGAAATCACAGTGAATCTGAAGCATAAATAATTTTATTCATTTATTAACTTTTATTTTAAATTTAGGGGTACATGTGCAGGTTTGTTATACAGGTAAACTCATGTCACATGGGTTTGTGGTACAGATTATTAACACCCAGATATTAAGCCTAGTACCCATTAGTTATTTTTCCCAATCCTCTCCCTCCTCCCACCCTCCACCCTCAAGTAGGCCCCAGTGTCTGTTGTTTCTTCTATGTGTCCATGTGTTCTCATCATTTATCTCCCACTTATTAGTGAGAACATGGGTATTTGGTTTTCTGTTACTGCATTAGTTTGCTGAGGATAATGGACTCCAGCTCCATCCCTGTTCCTGCAAAGGACATGATCTCATTCCTTTTCATGGCTGCATAGTATTCCATGATGTATATATGTTGCATTTTCTTTATTCAGTCTACCATTGATGGGCATTTAGGTTAATTCCAAGTCTTTGCTATTGTGAATACTGCTGCAGTGAACATACACATGCACGTGTCTTTACGGTAGAATGATTCATATTCCTTTGGGTATATACCCAGTAATGGCATTGTTGGGTCAAATGGTAGTTTGGGTTTTAGGTCTTTGAGAAAGTTGCCACACTGCTTTCCACAATGGTTGAACTAATCTACACTCTCACAACAGTGTATAAGCATCCCTTTTTCTCCACAGCCTTACAAGCATGTTATTTTTTGACATACTCTGATGGGTGAAGCCACAGGGGCAGACCAGGCAACTTCCATGGGAGGAATTTGCTGCCGTGCTTTCAACAAGGTCAAAGTGTAGAACACTTTCTATTGTTAAGTAACATGCAGGAGACATCTCTAACCCTAACTCATCTTTTAATCTGCCCCTGAGACATGCTTATTTTTAAATACAAATTCCTTTCCAGTTTTAACAGAGAGGAGCCCTCTGTTTCCATGTTCCCGAGTTTGGTCTTCAGCTGTCAGGCAGCCCTTTGTTAGGTCTCTAGGTGGTGCTTCCTTATAGGTTAAAAAATAGCTCCTGGCAGGGTGGGGTGCGGTGGCTCACGCCTGTAATCCTAGCACTTTGGGAGGCTGAGGCAGATGGATCACGAGGTCAGGAGATCAAGACCATCCTGGCTAACACAGTGAAACCCTCTCTCTATTAAAAATACAAAAAATTAGCCAGGCGTGGTGGCAGGTGCCTGTGGTCCCAGCTACTCGGGAGGCTGAGGCAGGAGAATGGCGTGAACCCAGGAGGCAGAGATTGCAGTGAGCCGAGATCGCACCACTGCACTCCAGCCTGGGCAACAGAGCGAGACTCCGTCTCAAAACAAAAAAAAAATAGCTCCCTGGGTCTCCAAGATGTTAGAGCCCCAAATACTCTGAAATAACACCCCCATCATGGCTAAGGGAGTGAGGTTGTGAATTGCTCACACATTAGTGCATAAACAAGTAATCTGTTTGTTTTTCTGAAACCTGGCTGGCATCACTGAAAGGCTTATTGGGGTTACGTGACTTGCTTTGGGTCATGCAGTGAATTGGAAGAACATCTATATCACCCTAAAAGCTTATGTTATTCTTAATGAAGAAACCAGAGAGGAATAGTAACAGTATCCCCCTCTCACCACTATATTTAGACAGACAGAGAAACAGAGAGAAAGAGAGGGAGGGAAGGAGGGAAGGAGGGACAAGAGAAAGGGAGAGGTAGACCCACAGGTGATATTAGCAGACAAGGACTTCAAAATAACCATTTTCGTCTGTCTTTTTTCTACTGGTTCCTGTTTTTGTTCCTGTTTCTGCTCTTTATGATTTCCTTTTTTCTATTTGCTTTGGATTTACTGCACTGTTCTTTTTTCTGGCTTCTTAAAGTGGAAATTAAGATAATTGGTTTAAAACCATTCTTATATTTTACATAACTACTTAGAGTTATAAATCTCAATTTATAATATACTTCCACTGTGATTCAATAATATACTCTAGGAGATTTCAGTCTTTTGAAATTTACTGATACTTTTGCAGATGAGGAGCCAGAGGCTCAAAAAAGGCTACTTGCTATATAGGTAAAATTGGGGTCAGTTTTTATTGATTGCTTTTTGTCTAAACTATGGGTCACATTTTCTTATTTCGTCACATGACTAGTAAGTTTTATGTATGCTGTTCATAGTGGCTAACATGTTGTAGAGACTCTGGCTCATGTTCGTCTGGCTTTTGTTCTAGCATTCAGGTAAATTACTAGCTGATCACCTTAAACTTGTGGAAGTCTGGTTTTAGGCTTTGTTGGGGCGGGTCCTTTCAGTTTTGCTCTTAGTCCTTGGGCAAGTTCTTAGTCCTGGAGTACAGTCTCTACTCCGAAAGCGTGATCTTTCTGAAGTTTCAATGACAGGCCTGTGGTGGTTACACAGTCCCTCTAACTTGATGAGACTCTGACTCCGATTTCTGTCTCCTTTGCTGTAAGCAGTGGCTGAAATCTTTGCTTAGCTTTTCCTGCCTTCCAGTGGTGGCTTGTTGGTGGAATCTTTGGAGATTCTCACACACATGCACAGTTCAGGTGTCAGCCAAGGGTTGAAGGGGAGTATCCATGCAGATTTGGACCCCTGCACTCTGTGGCTCCCTCCCTTCTGAAATTTTCCCCTTAAATTTTCAACCACTCTAAATCCCCAACCTCTCCTCCATCTCCTCAACTCAGCAAGAGTGGGGCTTTATGTCCAACTTCTGGCCACCCCACACCATGAAGACTAGGTAAGACACCCAGGAGAAAATCTGTGTAAATGCAGCTATCACCTAGTGTGGTTCCTTTCTTTCAAGGAGTGAGTCCTATCCCATTTCTTCCTGCTTTGGGTGGCTCTTCAGTGCCTTCAAGTTGCTTTTGCATTTGGCTCAGAGTCCATCATTGTCATCTGTGGCAAGGTCAGTCCACTGTCAGATGCTCCATCATTCTTGGAGTGGGAAGTCACATCCTTGCCTCTTCTTTGACTGTCAATGAATTGGTCGTTTCTAGCTTCATTCTCTCTCTCGAAATTATAATTTTTCAGCCCTTGTTGACATAGAACTAAGTTTTATTCATCTTTGGAGTGACATTTGATCTAGTGTAATTTTATACATGGATACACATTAGAAAATTATTTACTTAGAAAAAGTACTGAGCATTGGCTGGGCGCAGTGGCTCATGCCTGTAATCCCAGCACTTTGGGAGGCCGAGGCGGGTGGATCATGAGGTCAGGAGATTGAGATCATCCTGGCTAACACGGTGGAACCCCATCTCCACTAAAAATACAAAAATTAGCCAGGCGTGGTGACGGGCGCCTGTAATCCCAGCTACTCAGGAGGCTGAGGCAGGAGAATGGCATGAACCCGGGAGGTGGAGCTTGCAGTGAGCCAAGATCGCACAGAGCAAGACTCTGTCTCTAAAAATAAAAATAAAAATAAAAATAAAAATAATTTTTTAAAGTACTGAGCATTTGTAGCCTCTAGTCAGTTCTTAAAAATTTTCAGTAAAATTTAATAAAATACATATATGAACTTAATTTGTTGAAATCTTTTATATCATGTGCTATACTTATCTCTCTGAAATTTTTAAAAATATATTACCCCTCAAGAAATTAATATTTGCCATGTATTATGTGTTTTAAGCCTGACTGCCCCAAACATACCCTCCAAATTTGCTGAAAATGCATCCATTATCCAGTAACAGGCAAACAGACACTTGATTTTATTTGTTCGGAAGTTGAAGTGTTTTTGTATGTAGCTCAGTAACACTCATTTGTGTTTAAGCATATGGCTGTCTCCTCTCCTTCCACACTTAAAATGGGCATCTGAATTTAAACTAGGGAATAACTAAATTAATAGCTTATGGTTTGTAGATATTTTACTGGCAAGAAGAAAAAACTCACCAAATTGTCATTGACTGTTGGTTCAATTTACTGTTTTTTTCTTACAGTCTTACTTGTCTCCCCGTTGCATCCCTATTATGGAGATGAGTCAAAGAGAACAATTGTTTGCACACATGCAGGCATTTAGGAGTTACCTGATGCCACCCACTACGGTAGTCTCCCTGCTTGCTGTTATAAACCGAACTAAAATTTTAAGCCCTCCAACTGACTGATGGACCCCCCAGCCAGACAAGGGCATTCTAAAGTAAAGCTGAAAAACTAATTCAGGCTATTATGGGAAGTGGTGGGGGTGGGGGAAAGGTGGGACATACCTCATTATATCATCCTGTCTTTGGAATTCATGCACAACTGACCAGCATTATCCTTAAAACAGAGATTTTAAGATTGGCAGGGCATGGTGGCTCATGCCTGTAATCCCAGCACTTTGGGAGGCCGAAGTGGGTGGATCACCTGAGGTCAGGAGTTCAAGATCAGCCTGGCCAACATGGTGACAAAAGGTACCTCTGAGGTATGTAATTACCAAGAAGGTAGTCAATGTAGAGGAAGGGCAAAACCAAGTAACTATTAAAACAAGAGGATATAATATAAAGAAATTGTACCATTTGGTAGATTGGTATCATCAGCTTCCTGAGAAACCTTTGCTAAAATGGACTGTAAGAATAACTACTTTAAGGACAGTATCTTTAATTTTAAATGCTACAGAATGAAAGAGCATCTCTGGGTTGATGCAGGACCCATAGCTCACTATTAAACAATTGCGGCTGAGTATATGTGATCCAAATGCCCAGGAGGTTATTCCTGAGCAAATGGCCAGCCTAGTGAACTGGATAAATGCCAATGTAATACCTGTTTACCCTGAGAAGGGCATTTCCTAACTCTCCCTATAAAATGCCAAGTGGAGCACCCCAGATGAAATAGCTGGTATGCTTCCTATACAAGCCATCTAGGACTGGCTTTATCATGACCAGGATATTCACCCACTGAATATGGCTATTACCCAAGTTATGGTAAATGCTGTAGTTAAGGGGGTCCCTTCTACATGGACACCCCAGGTTGTAACCAGAAAGGGGTCCCAATCTAGACTCCAAGAGAGGGTTCTTAGACCTCACGCAAGAAAGAATTGGGGGCAAGTACATAAAGTGAAAGCAAGTTTATTAAGAAAGCAAAGAAACAAAAAAATGGCTACTCCATAGGCAGTTATTTCTCACTTATATGATAAATAAGAGATGGATTATTCATGAGTTTTCTGGGAAAGGGGTGGGCAATTCCTGGAACTGAGGGTTCTTCCCACTTTTAGACCATATAGGGTATCTTCCTGATGTTGCCATGGCATTTGTAAACTGTCATGGCCCTGGTGGGAGTGTCTTTTAGCATTCTAATGCATTATAATTAGCATATAATGAGCAGTGAGGACGACCAGAGGTCACTTCTGTCACCATATTGGTTTTGGTGGGATTTGGTTGGCTTTTTTTTTTTTTTTTAACCACAACCTGTTATTTATTTATTTATTTATTTTTATTTATTTTTTTTTTTTGAGATGGAGTCTTGCTCTGTCACCCAGGTTGGAGTGCAGTGGCACCATCTCAGCTCACTGCAAGCTCCGCCTCCTGGGTTCAAGCCATTCTGCTGCCTCAGCCTCCCGAGTAGCTGGGACTACAGGCACCCGCCACCATACCCGGCTAATTTTTTCTATTTTTCAGTAGAGACAGGGTTTCACCGTGTTAGCCAGGATGGTCTCAATCTCCTGACCTCGTGATCTGCCCGCCTCGGCCTCCCAAAGTGCTAGGATTACAGACGTGAGCCACCACGCCCAGCCACAACCTGTTTTTTATTAGCAACGTCTTTGTGACCTAAATTTTATGCCAACCTCCCATCTCATCCTGTGACTTAGAATTCCTTAACCTCCTGGGAATGCAACCCAGTAGGTCTCAGTCCTTTTTTTTTTTTTTTTTGAGACGTAGTCTTCCTCTGTCGCCCAGGCTGAAGGGCAGTGGCGCAATCTCGGCTCTCTGCAAGCTCCGCCTCCTGGGTTCAAGCATTCTCTCTGCCTCAGCCTCCTGAGTAGCAGGGATTACAGGCACCCACCACCAAGCCCGGCTAATTTTTGTATTTTTTAGTAGAGACAGGGTTTCCCCATGTTGGCCAGGCTGGTGTTGAACTCCTGACCTCAGGTAATCTGCCTGCCTCCACCTCCCAAAGTGCTGGGATTACAGGCGTGAGCCACTGCACCTGGCTGGTCTCAGCCTTATTTTACCCAGCCCCTCTACCGGATGGAGTCACTGCACTTCAAATGCCTCTGACAAAGTGACATTACTTCTGCAGAACAAATTTGCTGTTCTGCATGGGTCTTGCATATGCTAATAAAACATCAGGCTTAAAAGAAAAATAGGAAAGGCAAATGGGAGTCAAAAGACTCTTCTGAGTGGTTATTAAGAAATGAAATAAATAAAATGAAAATTGATGGGGTTAAAACAAAGGTCTTTACGACACTATCAAAGGTTATAATAGCTTTGATAGTGGCTATTATATATAGCTTGGCTATAATAGTCCTCTAAAGACAAACCAGGTTATAATTCCCTTCCTGATGTTTTTAGTTGATGCCCTAATGGAATAGGTTTCTTTTTCTGTTCTGACACACAAATTCTCTTCTGACTGTCAAATTATTGACTAAAGGGAGCCCCTGCTGGTCCCCAACATTATAGAGCCCCACACCAGTTTTTAGTTTTCTGCTTTCTGCATTTGCTCCAGATTGGAGAAATTTCAGAAAAATCAAAAGACATGGAGTTATAATGAGAGAGCTGACATTGCCTGGGGCAATGTTGAGGCAAATCAAGATAATGATTGACAAAAGGGCCTGAGGCTCTTCACCCAGCCCCCTGCTGGAAACCCAAATTCAACTCTCACCAGGGAAGATAAAATGGTCTGGGATAGAGAAGAAATGTTCCTAGAACGGGAACGTAAAACTATAAGGGACCTGAAGCTATCCCTGCAGTAATGGAAATAATGATGCCCAAAAGAGTTCCATGAGAAAACAGAAATGGTTTATGTAAGATCTTGCTTCCTGGAAAACGCAAGGAGAAGACACTTGCAAACAGGGAGCCTCTTTTCCCCCTTAGGATTGACACTGCATGAGGAGCTGCTAGATTCTACAGTGCTTGATAAATAGCTCTTCCCTGACTGACAAAGAGCTGCTTAGTTTGTGGACGGCAGTTCCTAGGTGAACAACTGACATCCTATCTGGAAGGCTGCTACTCTGTAAAGTATACTTTTATGAACAGAATTTACCTTTCTTGCTACTTAAGTTCCCCTAAATTTGGTAACTATTCATGAGTATCCTTATTTTATGGCAATATAGTTGTTTGCATAAGTTCGGTTAAGAGGACACAATTGGAGACACTGGTTATTTTACCAACGCTTTGACAAAATAATATATTTTTAGGAGTCCCAGCAAAGCCAACCTGAAAAGAGCCTATGTGGCTAATCAATTCTTGTTGAACTTTATGCACATACTTAGGCCAAGTAAAAGCTAAAACTTAACTTACACACAAATTGGCCTTACTATAATTTCTCTTTAGTGGAAAAACAGGGCTAGAGAGAGAAAAATTATGTTTCAAAAGGAAAACTATTCACACACCTGTTACTAGATTGCAGCCCTGACCTTTGTTTCTGAGCACAGATTAAATCATGAATTATTTCTTGGCTATAAGAGTCCTCTAAAGACAAGTTTATGATTTTCTTTGTGATGTTTTTAGTTGGCATTCTAATGGAAGAGGGTTATTTTTCTGTTCTGACACACCGAATTCTTTTTTGATGGTCAAATGATTGTTATTTAGCTCACAGGGCTTTACTTCTCCTGAGAAAACCAGAATTATGGTATTCTGAAGGCTAGAGACAATTTGACAAAGCCTGTGAATCTCCCTCATTTGAGATCCCACTGGGCCTGATGTGTTTTTCACTGCCAATGCCCTGCTGCTAAAACTATACAAGCACCTGGCTGGGTGCAGTGGTTCACGCCTGTAATCCCAGCACTTTGGGAGGCCGAGGCAGGTGGATCATGAGGTCAGGAGATCAAGACCAGCCTGGCTAATGCAGTGAAACCCTGTCTCTACTAAAAATACAAAAAAAAATTAGCTGGGCGTGGTGGCAGGTGCCTGTAGTCCCAGGTACTTGGGAAGCTGAGGCAGGAGAATGGTGCACCGATTTCCACATGCAAAAGAAAGACTCTGAAACCTTACCTCACACTATACACAAAAAGTCATTTAAAATGGATCAACAGCCTAGGCCGGGCATGGTGGCTCACGCCTGTAATCCCAGCACTTTGGGAGGCTGAGGCAGGTGGATCACGAGGTCAGGAGATCGAGACCATCCTGGCTAACACAGCGAAACCCTCGTCTCTACTAAAAATACAAAAAAATTAGCCAGGCGAGGTGGTGGTGGGTGCCTGTTGTCCCAGCTACTCAGGAGGCTGAGGCAGGAGAACGGCGTAAACCCGGGAGGCGGAGATTGCAGCAAGCCAAGATCGTGCCACTGCACCCCAGCCTGAGGGACAGAGCAAGACTCTGTCTAAAAAAAAAAAAAAAAAAAAAACAGAAAAAGAAATGTTAAGGGTTGATGAATGCCTGTCCACCTTTATTCCTTTCTGGCTCAGAACATTTAAATTATGTCTTTTAGCTCTAAGTCTCTTGGCTGTAGGAGTCCCACTTAGAGACAGAAGGGACCCATGGCAGGCAGCCACACCACCCCAGCAATGCTGTGGGACGAAATAAAAGTTTGGTGGCTTGCTGTTTTCTCAGGAAATCTTGGCCAGAGGAGGAGAATGTAAACCAAAAATAAAATTCTAAGCCCCGCAACTTACTGATGGACACCCCTCTTAACCAAGGGCATTCCAAAGTAAACCTGAAAAGCTAGTTCAGGCCATGGTGGGAAGTGGAGGTCAGACATGCTTCATTATACCCTCCTCTTTTTGGAATTCGAGCATAACTAACCAGCATTAACATTAAAACAGAGATCTTAAGACTGACAATACAGACTTCTTGTAGCAATAAGACATCAAATTCCTGGCTGACTCTAGTATAGCATCACATGACAGATGGCAGGCACTGAAATAAAGTATTTTAGCCCCAAACATGCTTCTTTGACATGTTTTGAAATGTCCCGGCAAAGCTGTCTCTTCTGAGGGAAATCTACATTCTGTAGAAAGTCCCCTTCCCTTGCCAGGTCTTTCCTGTGACCCAAGAGAATTAACTAAGAGTCTGGCACCTTTTAGGTCTGATAAGAGCTCTGAAGTCTTCATCTACATGACAAAACCTTGGTCACCACAATCCCTTATTTTAACCCAGACATTCCTTTCTATTGATTCTAGGTCTTTAGGTAATAACTCTTTAACCAATTGCCAATCAGGAAATCTTTAAATCCACTTATGACCTGGAGCCCCTCCACCTTCCCTGCTTTGAGTTGTCCCACCTTTTTGGACTGGACCAATGTACATCTTACATATATTGATTGATATCTTATGTCCCCCTAAAATGTATAAGACCAAGCTGTAGCCCCACCACCTTGGGCACATGTTCTCAGGATCTCCTGGGGCTGTGTCATGAGCCATTGGTCACTCATATTTGGTTCAGAATAAATCTTTTCAAATATTTTGCAGAGTTTGACCCTTTTCATCAACATCATGTTTTGCCAGAGAGTCATCGTGCAGGTGGGTGTTGGCACGGCCACCGCATGGACCAGGGTGATGGGTTGCCTTCACATTGTAGGTGTCTTTGCAAGTGTTGCTCCAGAAGGGTCTGTTTCACCTCATGGGTTTACACCCTGGCATCATTTGCTTTCTGAGACATGATTGTCTCCAAGCCAGGGTTGATCCAAGCTCCCTCTTGTTCATGGAGGAAAAGAGAGAGCTCTTATTTGTTTTCCTCCCTTTGTATTGTAATCCTCTTTTAGCCACGCCATAGATTATGCAAAATTGTAAATGGTTCTCTCTCACACAATTTGGCTGTAGGAAAATACTATTCTGTGGCCTCTGTACATGGATGTGTCATGCTTAGAGATTTCATGCCCACAGGAGATGCATAGCAGTGGGCTCCTTCCACCTTCCCTGCAGTGAGGAGGTAATTATTTGACCATCTCTTTCAGCCACACTTAACACCAAAGATCTCAACTAATGGCTTGATATTTTATCAATAAGACTGAAAGTGTAGCTTGTCAGATATTTTCTTTCTTTTTATTTTTGAGTCCTGTATTAAATCTTGTTTCCCCTAACAGCACTGCATAGCTGGGCATTGCAAAAGCACTGCACCAGAGGCTCTGTGATCTGGTCCTGCCTGCCTCTCTGGCCTCACTCTCTGCCTGCACAGCCCTAGGTCCCAGCCACTCCAAACAGCTCACAGTGCTGATTACTGAATTGTCGTGTACCTTCTCTGGCCTTTCTTCATTGGCAGAGACTGTTTTCTTTGTCAGAAATATCTTTTTACTTCTCCACCTGGCCGGTGCTTCCTCCCTTGCATTCAGTCCTCTAAACCAACCTGCCAGTGCTCCCTGCACCACCCAACTTAGCAGGACTCAGCTTAGCACCACGCATGTGGAAGGACAGCACTAGGCTTCAGGGATGCCAGAGCTGCCTCTCTTTGCTCTCCCTGGGAAGGGCATGAGCAAGAGGGCAGGCAGTAATGGGACCCTGCCTCCCACCTGGGATGCCAGCCTCTGGGTATTGGAACATATCACCACAGAAAACTGGAGGATCCAGTCAGTGGCTCTCCTGCTACCCATGGTCTGAAGTTGCGGGCACACTGCACATACTTTCCTGGATTAGAGAACTCTCCAAGCCCTCTCTCCTGCCCTGCTTCAGACAGCATGCCAATCTGGCTTCTGCCCATCTCCAGCAATGGCTCCTGTGGATCCTCTGCCTAGCAACAGGATTTACCAATGGATTGGTGGCAGGGCAGAATAGAAAGGAACCAGGGATGGCTTCCAGAGGATGTTTTACCTTAAGCAACCAGAGAGATGAAGGTGCCACATAGACAGATGGAAAACTGTTATTTAGGACACATTTGGAACTCAGCTAGTCAAGGGAGCAAGGATGAAAATGGTTTGTCTCATCACCCATCTTCCTGCCAGGTGACTCCAGTGGGCTCCTCTTTGGTAGGGTGCCTTCTGGGGGCTGACTTGTGGGATGATGATTGGCTTCTTTCGATTGGGGGTCCATTGGGCCTATAGCCCCTCGAGCTGCATGAAGAACAGCAACAGCCCTTTGCTCATCTGCAGCTCATGGCACTGCCTCCACTTCATCTTGATGCTGCTCCTGGTCAGTCTCAGCATGCTAGGAATCTCCTTATTCACAGACCCAACTCCTGATAAACAAGTAAGTGCTGCTAGGTAGGGTGCTCTGGGGTGGACCCTAATAGCACTTTGGAAGGCTGAAGCGGGTGGATCACCTGAGGTCAGGAGTTCGAGATCAGCCTGGCTAACATGGAGAAACCCCATCTCTACTAAAAATACAAAAGTAGCCGGGTGTGGTGGTGCATGCCTGTAATCCCAGCTACTCGGGAGGCTGAGGCAGGAGAATCACTTGAACCTGGGAGGCAGAGATTGCAGTGGGCCAAGATCACGCCATTGCACTCCAGCCTGGGCAACAGGAGCAAAACTCCATCTCAAAAAAAAAAAGAATAGGGGAATTCCTGCATTCTCTTTGGAAAGGGGAGGGCTGGGGGTGGCACTGGAGTGAATTAGAAATAGGAGAGTAACCCTGGAAGGACCCAGCTTAATGAAACAAAGCTGAACTCACCTAATGCTCTGCAGTGATCTTTCAATTAGGTATTCATTTAGACAGAGAAGTTTGGCTTTTAAAGTACAAATTTTTGGCCGGACACAGTGGCTCATGCTTGTAATCCCAGCACTTTGGGAGGCCGAGGCGGGCAGATCACGAGGTCAGGAGATCGAGACCACGGTGAAACCTCGTCTCTACTAAAAATAAAAAAAATTAGCCGGGCGTGGTGGCGGGCGCCTGTAGTCCCAGCTACTCGGAGAGGCTGAGGCAGGAGAATGGCGTGAACCCAGGAGGCAGAGCTTGCAGTGAGCCGAGATTCCGCCACTGCACTCCAGCCTGGGCGACAGAGCAAGACTCTGTCTCAAAAAAAATAAAATAAAAAAGTGCAAATTTTCTTTGGAAGTATTAAGTTCACCAACCTCAGTATGAATAAATGCAATCAGGGCAATCCCAGCTGCTACCCACCCAGGGGGAATTGAGCCAATGGCAAGGGGGATGGGCGGTGTTGTGGGCAGCTGCCTACAGCCTTCTCCTCATGAGCCATTTCTTACCTCCCAGGAGGCAGGTGTCAGTCGCCCCTGTTTTGAATATTTATTACAAAGTCTGAGTTCAGAGAAATTAAGTAATTTGTCCAAGGTAACAAAACTACTAAGTGTCAGGCCTGGGCCCCAACCTGGCTCCAGAACTCATGCTGGCTCCACCAGGTTGTTACAAGTTTAGATAAGTGTGAACAGGGCGGGAGAGGGCTCTCCCCTACCCACTAGAAATGTCGGGTGATGGTTCAGCAGTTATCACATTGCCTCTCTAAAAATTACACAACAGCACCAGAAAGAGGCCATTTCCTGATGGTCCACACCTGTTAACATCAAAATGTTAATTGAATGCAGGCCCCAGGGAGAAGCAACTTCCTGGGCATGCAAGTTAGGAGACAAAAATGGTGAAGTATGGTCTTCCAGGGGCACACGCCACCGGAAAAAGAAAGAAAACCTCAGACGGGTGGGGATATAACTCCCTAAACACAGTGTGCATGCTCAATTCCAAAGGGTAAGGAAAGCACTGGGCATGCGGAAAGCCCACCCGAAGGGAAGAATCATGGGAAAGAGGCGAGCTCATAAAAGTCCTAGGATCATGGTTAAATGGGGCACTTGACCTTCTCTCTTTAACATTCACATGTCCTCCTGGGTCTCTTCCAAGCACCCCTTCCTTTCCTTCCTGTTCTAAGGCCTTTTGAAATAAACTTACACTCCTGTTCTGGAACTTGCCTCAGTCTCTTTCTGCTTTATGCCTCTCAGTTAAATCCTAAGGCAAAGACTGAAGTTGCTATGGACCCATATGGATAGGCCACCAGTAACTTGGGGTAACTGGGATCTCTTCCATCGGTAACAAAGTCACCCACTTTGCCAGCTTAGCACGACAGGGACTTGGCCTCAACAGAAAGCAGCAGGAGAGAGGGTCCTGAGGGTTCAGCCAGCAACCAAGAGGGTCTGAAGTTCAGGGAGGACCACAGAAGGGACTGGGGACAGAAGACCTGTACCTTTCTACCGACTTCACCCAGGGTCTGAATAAAAACTGGCACTTGGAAGACTGCAAGCCCCAGGGTTCCCCAGCTCCATCGTGGGGATTTTCCTTCTGGCCACCCCACTTTTTCTGCTCAGCATTTTCCATTTGGTTCATTCCTCTCTTGCACACACAGCCCGGCTGGAAGAGGGGCAAAGCACATGGGGAAAGGAGCCGGCTGCTTACATCCCACGTGATTGCCGCCTGCATCAGTGACACACATGGGAGACTTCCCTGCTCCTGGCACTTTGAGAAGCTGGGGGCGGGTGACTTTCTATTTCCTGTTGCTCAGGGTCTCATCCGTTGTCTGCATTCTTTTCTGCTGTTCTCTTACTCTCAACTTCTTGATGTTGCTCACTTGTTTAGTCAGCCACACATTTTCTGAGTGTTTCCTGCCTGCCTGGCTCTAGAGAACACAAAGAAAGTAGCTGCTGAAGCCGGGCGCGGTGGCTCACGCCTGTAATCCCAGCACTTTGGGAGGCTGAGGTGGGCAGATCACGAGGTCAGGAGATCGAGACCATCCTAGCTAACATGGTGAAACCCTGTGTCTACTAAAAATACAAAAAAAAATTAGCTGTGCATGGTAGTGCATGCCTGTAGTCCCAGCTACTTGGGAGGCTGAGGCAGGAGAATCGCTTGAACCTGGGAGGCGGAGGTTGCAGTGAGCCAAGATTGCACCATGGCACTCCAGCCTGGGTGAGAGACTGAGACTCTGTCTCAAAAAAAAAAAAAAGAAGAAAAGAAAAAAGAAAGTAGCTGCTGAAAGAGGAAGGGGAGAGGAAGATAAAAATGAGTGTTTATGGGTCAGTGACAACGTGCCAGGCCCTGGTCCACTGTGCATGGCACCTCTGCTCACCACTGTCAGGGAAGGATGACTCTGTCCCCGACTCAACGCACGCTCAGAAGCCTACAGGCATTGTGCAGCCCTCGGCCCTGGCTCTTCCAGTGACCTCATCCACAGGAAGCTGATTGTGCCCTTGAGAAGGCAAAATGTGCACATATGGCATCACCAGGAAGCAATTAAAGGCTAAGCTGAGTCTCTGTCATCAACACAGCAGAATGTGAGTCCCAGCATTCTAGTCTGAGAGGTGGGGCTCAGGCTAGGGAGGCAGCACAGCCCAGCAGGGTTCCTAAACATCCCTGCTGTGGTTTAGCAGGAGAGAGTGTGGGGCAGAGCTTCAAGTACCCTCTGCTGAGGCTGGGGTAACAGGTTCCAATGTATCTACTCTCCTGACCTCAGCCCTTAAAACAAAATAAAACCACAACAATCAGCTGGGTTTTGTTACTTCCCCAAGTTCCCAGATATGTTTTTAGGAAGAGGGAAAAATGACAGACCAGAAGGGAAAGGGAGTGCCCCCCTTAGGATCTGCAAAGGTGCAGTTGAACTAGGCCCTAGGCCCAGGTGCTGGCTCTCCTGGACTGAGCTAGCACCATCTCTGATGCCCATAGAGGGCTCTGGAATGAAAGCAGCTCTGGGGCTGCCCTGTCCTGTGCGTCCACATAACAGAGCTTCTCCCAGCACCACCATCAGAAGTAGACCCCAGCGTGATGGGCAGCTGCTCCTCATATGAAGAGGTTCACATTCCTACACCCTCAGACTGGGAAAGAGCTCTGAGCTCATTGCCTCCAACCCCTGCCTCACAGCTGAGGGACACTGAGCCCCAGAGCAGTGTGTCACCCTTTGCCAAGTTCACACATCACAGGGTGCCAGAGCCAGAACAAACTCCAGGGTCCTGATTCCTACACTTTCCCATCCACATTCCATCTTTGGTGGCAGTCCAACAACCAGATCTCTTTTCAGTCCTTTGAGATCCTGGTGTCCAGCTGTGGGCCAAGGTACGGTGTGGCCCTCATGGCAGGGTCCCAGGTGGTGACACACCCCTCTCCTCCCTCCATGGCTCCACCAGCTCTGTTGGAGTTTATGCAGCAGCCAAGAGGAAACGGTAGATCAGGACGCAGAGACACAGGGGAGCAGAATCCCCATCCCCCCAGCACAGCCAGATGAGAGGAGGTTCCAAAGTCCTGTGTGCAGTACTCAGCACCCCTTGGCCCCACACTCTGCACCCTCAGAAATGTCCCTCCAGGCAGGGTCCCGGGCATTCATTTGTCCTGAGACACCTCATGGGGGTGTTCAGGGCAAGTGGAGGCACCTATGAGACAGCCAGGTGGAACCATCTGGGCTGGTGGGATGGGCATGGGAGAGGACAGAAAATGCACTGGTAGGCTCCCAGAGGTGCATATAAGGGAAACACAAGGGGTGCGAGGGCCACCCCATGGGATGTGGAAGGGACAGCGCAGGGGCAGAAAAGCAGAAGTGCTTTGTTTCCTGGAAACGTTTTAGGGAGGCGGAGGTGGTGAGGATCCACTGAGGGAAACGCTGATGGCTGAAGAAAGATGAGGCCTAACAACTGGATTGGGTTCCTATACATGGAGACCACGTTGTGCCCCACAGGAGCAATCTGGTGGTATGGTGCCGGGGAGGGTGGAGGAATTGGGTTACAGAGCCTGTGCAGGGATTTGGAACCAGAGGGCTCCTCAGAACGGGTGAAGGAGATGGTCTGTAAGGACCTATCCGACTCCAATGAGGGTATGACGGACAGGGAGGGAGGAAAGCAGTCCCACATAGGAGGACGCCCAGAGTGGGGAAGCAGGTCTCGGGGAGAGCTAGGTTTCAATCCGAGCAAGAAGGGAGAGGATGTTCCAGGGACAGGCTGAGACCCCGGGGCCTCCACAAGGCTTGAAGGAAAGGTTTTGGCAGATGGGGTCAGAAAAGGAGTGTTCAGGGCCATAGGGGGAGGGTGACCTGAGCTTCTCGCAGCCCCTGACGCAAACAGGGATAAAGGACATAATGAGATTAGTCCTGAATCTGAGGCAGAGAGTGGTGAGGAGGCTGTGAGTTTGCGGGAGGGAGGGGAGGGCCTGGCCGGGAGAAGGCTGGGTTCTAGGTTCCCTACAGTCCTGCCGGGGAAGGTCAGAGCCCAGAGAGTCAATGGCTCCCTCCTGACACTTGCACAGAGAGGGGTACACCTGGCCGGGGGGGGTGCTCTGTAGACTGCTGTGGGGTGAAGGAGCAGCTTCTCCTGGGCATAGGACCCAAGGCACCTGCAGGATGCAGGTCTCCAGGCTCCCTCAGATGCCTGCTGCTGGCTCTCCTCTGAGAGGGGGTAAACTGGCTTCCTGGGTACCCACAATGTGCAAGGCACTTGTTCTCAGTATGATGCACCAGGAATTGTCGGAAGTATACCTATATGTGACAGGCATGATTACTACCCCGATTTTAGAGCTAGGGAAACTGAGGCACTGAGCAGTTAATCAGTTTGCCCCAGGCTCCATAGATAAACAGTCAGTGTAGAGCTGGGGTCTCAACACAGGCAGGCTCCCTCCACAGTGTGGGCTCCAAGCCACTGGCTGTCCTGCTGTCATCATCCAGCCTTGGCTATGTTTAAAAAGAAAAACAACGCCAGGCACAGTGCCTCATGCCTGTAATCCCAGCACTTTGGGAGGCCAAGGTGGGCAGATCACGAGGTCAGAAGATCGAGACCATCCTGGCTAACACAGTGAAACCCCATCTCTACTAAAAACACAAAATATTAGCCAGGCCTGGTGGCATGCGCCTGTAGTCCCAGCTACTCGGGAGGCTGAGGCAGGAGAATCGCTTTAACCCAGGAGGCAGAGGTTGCAGTGAGCCGAGATTGTGCCACTGCACTCCAGCCTGGGCAACAGAGCAAGACTCTGTTAAAAAAAAAAAAAAAACCTCAGCCAAATTAAATTTAACAGAGTTTAATTGAGCAAAGAATGATTTGTGAATCAGGCAGCGTTCTGAGCCACAGTAGGTTCAGAGAAACTCTGGTGCAGCCACATGATGGAAGAAGATTTATGGACAGAGAAAGGAAAGTGACACAGAAAACAAAAGTGAGGCACAGAAACAGCCCAGCATTTGCCTTATTTGAACATGGTTTGAACAGTTGTCCCTCTTTGGCCAAAACTCAGTGATCCACACCAGAGTAGGTTACAGTCTGTTTATACTTCCATTTAGGTTATAGTTCGCTATGTACAGGGAAACTATGAGGGCAAACTTAAAAATATGTTAGGAGGAAGCTTTAGACTAAATTTGATGTAACGATTCCCCACTTTTGGTCATGCTCTCAATTTTGATAGATTGACCAAAACTTTAGTCATTGATGTCACTATCACCATTGTAAACATACTTATTTGTTCTCAAAACCTACGGAAATAGCAGAAGAGTGGATTTTGTAAGGTGAGAACAAGGACATCAGGTTATTTTTTTGTAAGGATTAGAGTAGAGAGTACCTCCTCATGCTGGAATATCCAGTTTACAGAAGAAAAACAAAACCTGGTCTGTTCTAGGATATATTTGTATCCTTAAAGTCTTAGTTTGATTATGTCACATTTACCATAAGTGACTCCATTTTGGCTTGATCTGATCTGTTGGGGTTAGTACGGGAGCTCAGTCCAAAACAATGGTCTTTCATAATCTCATTTAAGAATTCCTCCCTTTTGGCGGAGCTTGCAGTGAGCCGAGATTGCGCTACTGCACTCCAGCCTGGGCGACAGAGCGAGACTCTGTCTCAAAAAAAAAAAAAAAAAAAGAATTCCTCCCTTTTGGTCAGATTCTCACATAGGTGACAGTGTGACCAAAACTTACGGCCTTAGCACCACTCTCAGTTACCATCATTTTGGGTTTCCAGTCTCAACACATCATTCATAGGTTACAGTGCCCTCATGGTCATACATTTATTTGAGCTCTTGTCATTCCAGTTGAAGAGAGACCATCTGAAATTCTAGAGATGGCTGCAAGCAAACATTTAAAACTTTTGAGAGAATACAGTGCACCAGGGAGACTACTATTATGACTACCAGGAGGATAATACTCAGAGTTTGGAGTATGCTCCTTAGCCAGGGTCCCCATAAACCAAACCACCTAAAACCAAATAGATCAAAGAATGAGCTAGATGAGGAGTCTACTCACTTTAACCAAGCAGCCTGTTCATTCATCTCTTACAACCAAATCTCTATAATATCTGATTTATTTCTCCACAGGAAACAAGAAGTGCCAGCAACTGCAGAGATACTTCTCTGTTTAGCCAGTAAATAATTTAGAGAAATTCTGTTATTTAGCATAACTTTCACAAGAAAATTTATTTACTGATTGATTGATTGATTGATTGACTGATTGATTGAGATGGAGCCTTACTCTGTCACCCAGGCTGGAGTGCAGTGGTGCGATCTCAGCTCACTGCAACCTCCACCTCCCGGTTTCAAGTGATTCTCCTGCCTCAGCCTCCTGAGTAGCTGGGATTACAGGTGCCCACCACCAGACCCAGCTAATTTTTTGTATTTTTAGTAGAGGCAGGGTTTCACCACGTTGGCCACGCTGGTCTCAACCTGACCTCAGGTGATCTGCCTGCCTCGGCCTCCCAAAGTGTTGGGATTACAGGCTTGAGCCACTGCACCTGGCCTTCAAAAGATAATTTCAACCCTGCTGTGTAACCATGGCCTTTACAGTAGAATCTGCTGTAGAGCCTATCACCAGGGATACATTTCTAATCATTGCCTCATGTACTCCAAACCATGGAGAAAGGGACCTAAGAAATGATGCCCATCTAGAAGAATGAAGGATCATGGAAATGTTCTCTTTAGCATGTGATGCATCAATAGGTTAAGAGGAGTGAATGAATATTCTGTTTCTGACTGCTTAAGAGGCAACACATGTGCCATTAAAATTTCTCACCTACATTGGCCTTTTATCTTCCATCTATCAAGACATAAGTTTGTCCATGTATAAGGCTAGCTGTAAAATTCTTCATTTAAAAGTATACCTCATGAGTGCACACAAAAGACCCCTTTGCATTTCTGTTGTTTGCAGAGGCATAAGCAAGGAAAAAAATTAAAGATAAGAGTCTCATGCTAGCACAGAAGTATTGATTCATGATCTTGGAAAAAAGCTGTCCACATCAAGGATGCTGTCTACTTCTGGGGAGAAACTTCCCTGGTTAGCTTTACCTTAAGGTTTGCAATGGATGTACAGTTCCAAGAGTGTGGAGGGGCCCTTATGAGTTGTGAGATTAAAAACCCAAGATTCAAGGGCTGGAAGTTTTACTGTAGTGTGGATGGCAAGTGCAGTCTTTCTCCGATTTTCTCAGAAGATTCAATCTTCAGGTTCTGGATTGTGAAGGTGTTGATTGTCCTATCAGTGGATCATGAAAAGCTTTCTTTACCTAAAAATACACTTTGGCATAATGACCTACTGTTATATCAGCCCTCTTGCATGCATGAAAAGTTTTTATACAACCAGAAAACATGCATTGGAAATGACAATGGAATGAAATCCCTCTATAAAAATTTAAATGACTCTCCATGTAGCAAAAATGTACCTGAAGTTTTGATTATCTTTCCAGGAATGTGAGTTTGACAAACCAAGTACTGGTCATAAACTATTTTAGCGATTTAGAACAGTCACCACACACACATATATATATATATTTAATCTGAATCATTTTATCTCTTTCATGATAAGTCATGGAATGCAAAGCTTTTAATAACAAAAGCTTTAAGGACTCAGGAAGGATGAGGTGGGCATTCAGGTTCTCTATGAGTCCGCACTTAACGCTGAACTTACGTCCTCTTACATACCAGCTGTTTCTCCAATTTAGGTGCACAGCACTGATAACTGATAGGTTATCATAGTTAATTTGACCTGGACCATGGAATTCATTCGAACTGCGTATCTAAACAATTCATTGATTTAGCATAAAAATCTGGCAAAATACCTTCTTGGTATCCAATATTTTTCCTGCTTGCGTAGCAGTTTTATAAACCAGTCAGTTTCTTTATTAGAGTTCAGGAATTCTTACCCAGTCCAAATGATTTGATCTGAAAGTTATCAGAAACCTGTATTCGAGAGTGTTTGTCAGGGTCCTTTTCATCCCTTCATGAACCTCCTTAAAGACATCATATTCTAAGACTTTGTGTGCTTGTGAAGTTTTCAGAAACTGCATCAGAATTAAGCAATTAACTGTGGAAATAACTTTAAATGGTCATAGTTAAAGAGACAATTTACAAGGAAATTTGATTATTTCTGTGGCCTACAATAATTTAACATAATAACCATAATTATGACTGATAGCATATACCCAAACATTAGAATTTTATAAATGCCATATAATTTTGGAATATATATTAATAACATAGTCACTAAAATGTAACTTGAAGAAGGTTAAACATTATTTCTTATTTGACAATGCCTCCCATATAGTTTAACATGTCACATAATTCTATTTTTCTTTTGGATGCTTCAGAAGCCTTTTTTATCATCCAAAAGTTAAAGGTAAAAAATACCTAATTTTGAAGATGAAATTTGATTTTGGGAAGCCTGTAAAATATGTCAAAGGTTTAAAACATGTAACCAAATAGGATCACAGGCTACCATAAAATAATAGTCATTTATTTAGCCAAAGTGATAATTAAAAGATTTTTTTAAACCCAAAACCTACACTCTTTGATAGAGGATACTCAGTTTTCCAAATAGTCAAGAGACCTGAGAAAGACCCCATGTGATAGAATCTGCCTCTTCTCTTCTCTCTTTTTTTCCTTTTTGCTGTTTACTTAAAAGATGAACATAAATATTTTACTGTGTCTTATTGATACTACACAATATTTTTGTTCAAAAGAGAAAACCAAATTTTACTTTTGTATTAGTGTACTATCAACACTAAAACTAATTTTTATAAAATCTTATAAAAATTTATCAAATCTGTCATTTTTAACTACACAAGATTTTCATAAGCCTTTTGTTTTACATTTTCTCCCCAACTTTCTATGTTTATCTAGTTTTATCTATTTCTTACTCCTCAATTTGAAATCTTTTTTCTTTTTTTTTTTGAGACAGAGTCTCGCTCTGTCGCTCAGGCTGGAGTGCAGTGGCGCAATCTCGGCTCACTGCAAGCTCCGCCTCCTGGGTTCACGCCATTCTCCTGCCTCAGCCTCCCGAGTAGCTGGGACTACAGGCGCCCGCCACCACGCCTGGCTAATTTTTTGTATTTTTAGTAGAGACGAGGTTTCACTGTGTTAGCCAGGATGGTCTCAATCTCCTGACCTCATGATCCGCCCGCCTCGGCCTCCCAAAGTGCTGGGATTACAGGCGTGAGCCACCGTGCCCGGCCTCAATTTGAAATCTTTAGTAACTTCAAACTAAAAATTTTTAACAAACACATTTTTATGCCTTTAAAACTTCCTAATCAAGGCATAACTTACTTTTGTTTAGATACTCTTTATACAGAATTGTTTCTCTCATATCTAGTATTTTTAATTACATATATTAACTGTAATTTTAACTCTTAGTAACCCTAATTTCTAGTGAAAACCACACCAACCAAAAAGTAATTTTGAACTGTTTTATATTAGTATTTGTAGAAAAAATTATAATTTTTAGAAAGATGTTTCTTCAAATTACTGTTTATTAACAGATCTAAATATGTTTGGCTTTTCTATACCATGTCAATAAAAATGTCAAGGTATATAGGCTTAAACTCTTGTTTAATAATTAATATTTCAGGTCAGGCAAGGTGGCTCACGCCTGTAATCCCAACACTTTGGGAGGCTGAGGCAGGCAGATTACAAGGTCAGGAGTTCGAGACCAGCCTGGCCAACATAGTGAAACCCTTTCTCTACTAAAAATACAAAAATTGGCCAGGCATGGTGGTGAGTGCCTGTAATCCCAGCTACTCAGGAGACTGAGGCGGGAGAATTGCTTCAACCCAGGAGGCAGAGGTTGCAGTGAGCCAAGACCACACCATTGCACTCCGGCCTGGGTGACAGAGTGAGACTCTGTCTCAAAAAATAATAATAATAATTAATATTTCAGTATTTTAAGTTATAAATGACTCAGACATTTTGTGATTATCTGTTACTCTGGCATAACATGACTTTAAGATTTTTAATTACTAAAAAGAATTTTGAAACTATAACCCAAGTACCCTCCCTAATTGTTGTAGAACTCTTAGTTCAGCTAAAGATGGGGGTCCTTGTCACACGGCCACAAAAAAATTAGGATCATAGACAATTTGAAGGATGAGGATGGTAGGGTTTATTGAGTGAAAAGGAAAAAAGATAAACAGGGATTCTCCACAAAGCCAGAGTTCTGCTAGTGTGCTTCCCACCTCACAGACTGAATCCCAGGTACCACCCAGGAAGAGGAGGGGCCAGGCTCCTCCCCACTGCAAATGGCAGGAACTTCTGTGGCTCTCATAACATCTTCCCCAGGTCATCTGGGGTCTCAAGTAACCATGTAGTACCGAGGAGGACTATGAAGGTCAGGGCCTGTCTGAGTCCTGAATTTACATAACAAGTGTAGAGGCCAGGACAGAAGACTGTGCCTAGAGGATCCAACCCCTTCCCAAAATAGCCAGTAGGCAAGTAGGGAAAGCAGGGAAGAAGGGTCATATTTGGCTTGATTCTGACTTGTAGCTGCTGGTCTAGGAACTGAGAACATGTCTCCAGACCTCATCATGGACACCTATTCACATCCCTAAATCCAGAGGCTCTAAACCAAAAAAACATAAGTTCACAGTCAAGTCAAGCAGGTATCTAATTATATTTAACTGATAATTGTGAACTAATTCCTATTTCGCCAAAAATAAACCAGCTTTATTTATCAAATATTATCACATACACATAACCCATATAGACATACAAACACACAAAAGCAGATCTTATAGCTTCCATAAAGGATTTTTATTTGCCAGCTTTCAAATAGTTTCTTTCCCCCATACAGACTATCAATCTTCCAGTTATCTGTTTCACTGCCCTAAGCAATTGTTAACTAGGCAACAAATTTGCATTTCTAAAGGGACAGCTCTTACATGAAACAGAAAAAATTATATTTCATAATCACAGAGCTAAGATTTTAGGCATAAATATTGTATCATCATTTGCTCAAATCAAGGGAATAAATGGTACATAAGTGAAAGTTGATCAAGATAAAGTGGCCAGAAAAGCACCTTAAGCAAAGGCATGACTTATTATGTAAATCTAAAACAATGATAAGAGTTTCTAATGTACATAGGTAGACTTCCTTGCAAATGGAGGTTTCCTTTATAGATGTAAATTTCTTTTACAAAAGACTTTTAAGATTGCCACTTCAATTCCAGAAAGGTGTATCTTAGTTCAGTTGGTGTTCTTTTTAACTTAGCTACTGTTTCTTAGCTAAAATTACTAAATTCAGGGTGGAGACTCTTAAGGAATAGGGCAAAGAGAGCATTCTGTATGCCTGGACTTAGCATGAATAGATCTGAAAAAGAAGCAAGGCTATTTTAACTGAGGATCTACGTTTTATAAACACTTTATCTAGGATAGCTTTCATTTCACCTTTGGGGCAGCACAGCAACTAAGCAAAAAGTTTAGCAGATTTAATTTTTCTTATCTATTAGTAACTTAAGCTTTTTATTTGCCTTTTTTAAGGTCTTTAAATAAAAATATTGCAATCTTTTTAGAAGCTTCTGCATATCAATAGACATCCCTAGATGAGACTATATTGGGAGACCTCATTTTCAAATGCACTTCTTCAAGGGCAGGGTTGTTCATTTGGAAAATTTCACTGTAATTTTAAATTATCTTTAGTAAGATTTTGCCATTTCTGTAGTCCCAGCTACTCGGGAGGCTGAGGCAGGAGAATGATGTGAACCCGGGAGGCAGAGCTTGCAGTGAGCCGAGATCGCACCACTGTGCTCCAGCCTGGGCGACAAAGCGAGACTCTGTCTCACAAAAAAATAAAATTAAATTAAAATTTAAAAAAATGGCCATTTCTGTAAGCCTTTGCTACTTCTAGGGCCTTCTAGGGCCTAATACTGATACATATATTAGCCGGAAGGTACTCAGCTCTTTAGAAATAAAGGATCCCATTTTTACCTCAAATATTGACTTTGGCTCTCAGGTCCCCTCAAGCAACTATGTCAGTGATTTTTTTCCATACCTAAGTGTATAAGAAAAAAGAAACAAAGGAAGTAGAAAACACAAAAATCCCTGTGGACTTCCAAAAGCCAAAGTTTACACCCCCTGCAATATTGTCATCTGCTACTGGTTTCTTTCTGACCCAGTCAGACAAAAGAGGCCCCTAACTGTATCCAAGCCAGTTAATTATCAGATACAATCCAACTGTAGACCCAGTTCAGTTTCTTTCAGAACTTCCAAACCCAGTGTTGATCAAAAATTTGCTCAAACAAACTCAAAGAGCTCAAAACGCAAACCTGTGGAGCCTCAGAATCTGAGGGAGAACTTACCAAGATCCCCAGTTGCTGTGAGAGAGCAATGGAAACAACAGGCACAGTGGGTAACTTGCTTGCTCACTTGGCACTTTGGGGGTTACTAGAAGTTCTAGCTCAGATCCCACTTCTGACACCATCTGTTAAAAGAAAAATCTTAGCCAAATTAAATTTAACAGAGTTTATGGTTTTTTTTTTTTCTTGAGGATCAAGGCAGACAGGAGACAGAATTAGATGGCAGCTTTCACTCAAACGGACCAGAGCAGCATGTGGAGTCTCTAGAACTACTGAAAGAATAATTCAGGAAAGCCAAGAGAACCCACAGACCCTCTTAAGGAACTAGATTGCTCCTGCAGTACCTGGGAGACACCCCAATTACTGTGAGTGCCCAAACTGTGGGAGTGAGAAAGGGAGATTATCTGAACACACACCCTCACTGGGGAAGCTGAAGTCTAGATCACAGGAGAAGATTCTGACAATACCTGGAGCTGAGTCAATTTAGAGAGCCGAGGGAAATACAAGGGTAGGGGAAGCAGTGGGAAAAGCTCGGTGGGCTCTCTGAGTTCCCAGCAAAGCCATTTCTGACTTGTCTCACAGAGTTACCTGGAGAGGGCTACCAGAGGAACCGGGAAAAGGCCACAGAGAGAATGAAACCTCCAGCTGAACTTTGCAACAATTCCAACCAAACAGGAAGTCGCCTGGCCAGAACTCAGGGGAGGGCATGAATCCAGTGTGCAGACTCCACAGGCAGGGAAGCCTGAAAGCCCTACTAGCTTTCGCAGCTGGGGGCTGGTAGCCTCGGGCAAGTTCTTGGCCCTGCTCGCAGACTGCCTGGAAACAGACTCAGTGCTGTTGTGGGGTGGGGCACGGTGGGAGTGAGACCAGCCTTCTGGGTTTCATGGGAGCTGGTTGAGGCCTGTGACTTCCAGCTTTCCCCCACTTCTCTGACAACCTGCATGACACAGCAAAGGCAGCCATAATTCTCCTAGGAGCATAACTCCATTGACCTGGGAACCTCACTCCCATCCCCCATAGCAGCCATAGCAAGATCTGCCCAAGGAGAGTCTGAGCTCAGACATGCCTAGCCCTGTCCTCACCTGATGGTCCTTCCCTACCCACCCTGGTAGCTGAAGACAAAGGGCATATACTCTTTGGAGTTCTAAGGCCCCACAGCCCCACACACCACCTGATCCTCTCCATACTACCACAGTTGATGCTGTCTTGAAAGTGTCACCTCCCGGCAGGAGGCCAACCAGCACAAAAATAGTGCATTAAACAACCAAAACTAAGGACCCTCACAGAGTCCATCTCACCCCACTGGCACCTCCACCAGAGCAGGTGCTGGTATCCACAGTGAGAGACCCACAGATGGTTCACATCACAGAACTCCATGCAGACAACCTCCAGTACTAGACGGGAACCTGGTAGACCTGCTGGGTGGCTAGATCCTGAAGGGAGACAAGAATCACTACAGTATGCCTCTCAGGAAATCACATCCCTAGGAAAAGGGGGAGAGTACTACATCAAGGGAACACTTCGTGGGATAAAAGAATCTGAACAACGGCCTTGACCACTAGACCTTCCCTCTGACAGAGCCTACCCAAATGAGAAGGAACCAGAAAACCAACTCTGGTAATATGACAAAACAAGTTCTTTAACACCCCCAAAAAATCACACTAGCTCACCAGCAGTGGATCCAAACCAAGAAGAAATCCCCAATCTGCCTGAAAAAGGTGTCAGCAAAACTAAGCTTCATAAATGAAGGAAAGACAGTCTTTTTCAGACAAACAAATGCTGAGAGAATTTGCCACCACCAAGCCAGCCCTACAAGAACTGCTAAAAGGAGCTCTATATCTTGAAACAAATCCTGGAAACACATCAAAATAAAACCTCTTTAAAGCATAAATCTCATAGGACCTATAAAACAAAAACACAAATAAAAAACAAAAAACCAAAGTATGCAGGCAACGAATAGCACAATGAATGGAATAGTACCTCACATCTCAAAACTAATGATGAATTTAAATGGCCTAAATGCTCCACTTAAAAGATACAGAATCACAGAATGGGTAAGAATTCACCAACAAACTATCTGTGGCTTTCAAGAGACTCACCTAACACAAAAGGATTCACCTAAACTTAAGATAAAGGGGTGGAAAAACACATTCCATGCAAATGGACACCAAAAACAAGCAGGAGAAGCTAGACAAAACAAACTTTAAAGCAACAGCAGTTTAAAAACACAAAGAAAGATATTATATAATGATAAAAGGCCTTATTCAACAGGAAAATATCACAATCCTAAATCCATGTGCATCTAACACTGGAGCTCCCAAATTTATAAAACAATTACTACTAGACCTAAGAAATGAGACGGACAGCAACATAATAATAGTGGGGGATTTCAACATTCCACTAACAGCACTAGACAGGTCATCAAGACAGAAAGCCAACAAAGAAACAATAGATTTAAACTATACCCTGGAACAAATGGACTTAACAGATATTTACAGAACATTCTACCCAACAACCACAGAATATACATCTATTCATCAGCACATGAAACTTTCTTCAAGATAGACCATATGATAGGCCACAAAACAAGCCTCAATAACTTTAAGAAAACTGAAATTATATCAAGCACTCTCTCAGACCACTGTGGAATAAAATTGGAAATCAACTCCCAAAGGAACCTTCAAAACCATGCAAATACATGGAAATTAAATAACCTGCCCTTGAATGATCATTGGGTCAACAATGAAATCAAAGTGGAAATTAAAAAATTCTTTGAACTGAATGACAACAGTGAACAACCTATCAAAACCTCCGGGATACAGCAAAGGCAGTGCTAAGAGGAAAATTCATAGCCCTAAATGTCTATATTGAAAAATCTGAAAGAGCACAGACAATCTAAGGTCACACCAGAGGAACTAGAGAAACAAGAAAAAACCAAACCCAAACCCAGCAGAAGAAAGGAAATAACCAAGATCAGAGCAGAACTAAATAAAATTGAAACAAAAATATTCAAAAGATAAATAAAACAAAAAGCTAGTTCTTTGAAAAGATAAATAAAATTGATAGACCGTTAGCAAGATTAACCAAGAAAAGAAGAGAGAAAATCCAAATAAGCTCAATTAGAAACGAAATGGGAGAAATTACAACTGACACCACAGAAATACAAAAGATCATTGAAGGCTACTACAAACACCTTTACATGCATACACTAGAAAACCTAGAGGAGATGGATAAATTCCTGGAATGATACAACCCTCTTAGCTTAAATCAGGAAGAATTAGATAGCATGAGCAGACCAATAACAACAGCGAGATTGAAATGGTAATTAAAAAATTACAAACCAGAAAAAGTCCAGGGCCAGATGGATTCACAGCTGAATTCTATCAGACATTCAAAGAAGAATTGGTACCATCCTATTGACACTATTCCACAAGATAAAGAGACAATCCTCCCTAAATCATTCTATGAAACCAGTATCACCCTAATACCAAAACCAGGAAAGAACGTAACCAAAAAAGAAAACTACAGACCAACATCCCTGATGAACATAGATGCAAAAATCCTTAACAAAATACAAGCTAACTGAATCCAATGACATTTCAAAAAGATAATTCACCATGATCAAGTGGGCTTCATACCAGGGATGCAGGGATGATTTAACATATGCAAGTGAATAAATGTGATACACCACATAAACAGGGCTAAAAGCAAAAATCACATGATTGTCTCAATAGATGCAGAAAAAGCATTTGACAAAATCTAGTATCCCTTTATGATTAAAACTCTCAGCAAAATCGGCACGCAAGGGACATGCCTCAATGCAATAAAAGCCATCTCTGACAAACCCACAGCCAATATAATACTGGATGGGGAAAAGTTGAAAACATTCCCTCTGAGAACTGGAACAAGACAAGGATGCCCACTCTCACCACTTCCCTTTAACATAGTACTGGGAGTCCTAGCCACAGCAATCAGATGAGAGAAAGAAATAAAGGGCATCCAAATCAGTAAAGAGGAAGTCAAACTGTCACTGTTTGCTGATGATATGACTGTATACCTAGAAAGCCCTAAAGACTCCTCCAAAAAGCTCCTAGAACTGAAAAAAGAATTCAGCAAAGTTTCTGGATACAAAATTAATGTACACAGATCAGTAGCTCTCCTATATACCAACAGCAACCAAGCTGAGAATCAAATCAAGAACTCAACCCATTTTACAATAGCTGCAAACAAATAAAATACTTAGGAATATACCTAACCAAGAATGTAAAAGACCTCAACAAGGAAAACTACAAAACAGTGCTGAAAGAAATCATAGACGACACAAACAAATGGAAACACATTCCATGCTCATGGATAGGTAGAATTAATATTGTGAAAATGATTGTACTGCCAAAAGCAATCTACAAATTCAATGAAATTCCCATCAAAATACTACCATCATTCTTCACAGAACTAGAAAAAACAATCCTAAGACTCATATGAAACAAAAAAAGAGCCCACATAGCCAAAGCAAGATTAAGCAAAAACAACAAATCTGGAGGCATCACATTACCCAATTTCAAACTATACTATAAGGTCACAGTCACCAAAATAGCATGGCACGGGTATAAAAATAGGTGCATAGAACAATGGAACAGAATAAAGAACCCAGAAATAAACCCAAATACTTATCTTTGGCAAAGCAAACAAATACATAAAGTGGGAAAAGGACACCCTATTCAACAAATGGTGCTGGGCTAGTTGGCAAGCCACATGTAGGAAGATGAAACTGGATTCTCATCTCTCACCTTACACAAAAATCAACTCAAGATGGATTAAGGACTTAAATCTAAGACCTGAAACTCTAAAAATTCTAGAAGATAAAATCAGAAAACCCCTTCTACATCTTGGCTTAGGCAAGGATTTCATGACCAAGAACCCAAAAGCAAATTAAATAAAAACAAAGATAAATAGCTGGGACTTAAATTAAACTAAAGAGCTTTTTTTTTTTTTTTTTTTTTTAGACGGAGTCTCGCTCGTCATCCAGGCTGGAGTGCAGTGGCGCAATCTCGGCTCACTGCCAGCTCCGCCTCCCAGGTTCACGCCATTCTCCTGCCTCAGCCTCCCGAGTAGCTGGGACTACAGGCGCACGCCACCACGCCCGGCTAATTTTTTGTATTTTTAGTAGAGACGGGGTTTCACCGTGTTAGCCAGGATGGTCTCAATCTCCTGACATCGTGATCCGCCCGCCTCAGCCTCCCAAAGTGCTGGGATTACAGGCGTGAGCCACTGCACCCGGCCAGCTAAAGAGCTTTTGCACAGCAAAAGCAACAGTCAGCAGAGTAAAGAGACAACCCACAGAGTGGGAGAAAATCTTCACAATCTATACATCTGACAAAGAACCAGTATCCAGAATCTACAACAAACTCAAACAAATTAGCAAGAAAATACAATCCCATCAAAAAGTGAGCTAAGGACATGAATGGAAAATTCTCGAAAGAAGACACACAAATGGCCAACAAACATATGAAAAAATGCTCAACATCACTATGATCAGGGAAATGCAAATCAAAACCACAATGTGATACCACCTTACTCCTGCAAGAATAGCTGTAATAAAAAAAATCAAAAAATAATATATGTTGGTGTGGATGCAGTGAACAGGGAACACTTCTACACTGCTGGTGGGAATGTAAACTAGTACAGCCACTATGGAAAACAGTGTGGCGATTCCTTAAAGAACTAAAAGTAGAACTACCATTTGATCCAGCAATCCCACTACTGGGTATGTACCCAGAGAAAAATCAGCCGTTATACGAAAAAGATAACTTGCACATGCATGTTTATAGCAGCACGATTCGCAACTGCAAAAATGTAGAACCAACCCAAATGCCCATCAATCAGTGAGTGGATAAAGAAACTGTGGTATATACATACAATGCAATACTACTCAGCCATAAAAAAGGAATGAATTAATGGCATTTGCAGCAACATGGATGAGAATGGAGACTGTTATTCTAAGTGAAGTAACTTAGGAATGGAAAACCAAAATTGTATGTTCTCACTCATAAGTGGGAGCTAAACTATGAGGATGCAAAGGCATAAGAATGACACAATGGACTTTGGGGATTCTGCGGGAAAGGGTGGGAAGGGGATGAGGGGAAAAAGACTACAAATTGAGTGCAGTGTATACTGCTCAGGTGATGGGTGCACCAAAACCTCATAAATCGCCGCTGAAGAACTTACTCACATAACCAAACACCACCTGTTCCCTAATAACCTATGGAAATAAAAAAATTAAAAATAAATTAAAAAACAAATGAAATTTAACAGAGTTTAATTGAGCAAAGAACAATTCATGAATCAGGCAGCCTCCTGAGCCAGAATAGGCTCAGGGAGACTCCATTACAACCACATGGTGGAAGAAGATTTATGGACAGAAAAAAGAAAGTGGCATACAGAAAACAAAAGTGAGGTAAAGAAATGGCCAGGTTGGGTACAGCCTAGCATTTGCCTTATTTGAACATAGTTTGAACAATTGGCCCCCTTTAACTGGACAAAACTCAGTGGTTGGCACAAGAGTAGGTTACAGTCTGTTTACACCTCCATTTAGGTTATAGCTCATTATGTACAGAGAAACTTTTAAGACAACATTAAAATATGTAAGGAGGCAACTTTAGGTTAAACTTTTTTTGTTTGTTTGTTTACTGATTTTTTTTATTATTATTATACTTTAGGGTTTTAGGGTACATGTGCACAATGTGCAGGTTTGTTACATATGTATCCATGTGCCATGTTGATTTCCTGCACCCATTAACTCGTCATTTAGCATTAGGTGTATCTCCTAATGCTGTCCCTCCCCCTCCCCCCACCCCACAACAGTCCCTGGAGTGTGATGTTCCCCTTCCTGTGTCCATGAGTTCTCATTGTTCAATTCCCACCTATGAGTGAGAACATGTGGTGTTTGGTTTTTTGTCCTTGCGATAGTTTACTGAGAATGATGTTTTCCAGTTTCATCCATGTCCCTACAAAGGACACGAACTCATCATTTTTTATGGCTGCATAGTATTCCATAGTGTATATGTGCCACATTTTCTTAATCCAGCCTATCGTTGTTGAACATTTGGGTTGGTTCCAACTCTTTGCTATTGTGAATAGTGCCTCAATAAACATGCGTGTGCATGTGTCTTTATAGCAGCATGATTTATAGTCCTTTGGGTATATACCCAGTAATGGGATGGCTGGGTCAAATGGTATTTCTAGTTCTAGTTCCCTGAGGAATCGCCACACTGACTTCCACAATGGTTGAACTAGTTTACAGTCCCACCAACAGTGTAAAAGTGTTCCTATTTCTCCACATCCTCTCCAGCACCTGTTGTTTCCTGATTTTTTTAATGATGGCCATTCTAATTGGTGTGAGATGGTATCTCACTGTGGTTTTGATTTGCATTTCTCTGATGGCCAGTGATGATGAGCATTTCTTCATGTGTTTTCTGGCTGCATAAATGTCTTCTTTTGAGAAGTGTCTGTTCATGTCCTCTGCCCACTTTTTGATGGGGTTGTTTGTTTTTTTCTTGTAAATTTGTTTGAGTTCATTGTAGATTCTGGATATTAGCCCTTTGTCAGATGAGTAGGTTGCAAAAATTTTCTCCCATTCTGTAGGTTGCCTGTTCATTCTGATGATAATTTCTTTTGCTGTGCAGAAGCTCTTTAGTTTAATGAGATCCCATTTGTCAATTTTGGCTTTTGTTGCCATTGCTTTTGGTGTTTTAGACATGAAGTCCTTGCCCACGCCTATGGCCTGAATGGTATTGCCTAGGTTTTCTTGTAGGATTTTAATGGTTTTAGGTCTAACATATAAGTCTTTAATCCATCTTGAATTAATTTTTGTATAAGGTGTAAGGAAGGGATCCAGTTTCAGCTTTCTACATATGGCTAGCCAGTTTTCCCAGCACCATTTATTAAATAGGGAATCCTTTCCCCATTTCTTGTTTTTGTCAGGTTTGTCAAAGATCAGATAGTTGTAGCTATGCGGCATCATTTCTGAGGGCTCTGTTCTGTTCCATTGATCTATGTCCCTGTTGTGGTACCAATACCATGCTGTTTTGTTTACTGTAGCCTTGTAGTATAGTTTAAAGTCAGGTAGCGTGATGCCTCCAGCTTTGTTCTTTTGGCTTAGGATTGACTTGGCAATGCGGGCTCTTTTTTGGTTCCATATGAACTTTAAAGTAGTTTTTTCCAATTCTGTGAAGAAAGTCATTGGTAGCTTGATGGGGATGGCATTGAATCTATAAATTACCTTGGGCAGTATGGCCATTTTCACGATATTGATTCTTCCAACCCATGAGCATGGAATGTTCTTCCATTTGTTTGCATCCTCTTTTATTTCATTGAGCAGTGGTTTGTAGTTCTCCTTGAAGAGGTCCTTCACATCCCTTGTAAGTTGGATTCCTAGGTATTTTATTCTCTTTGAAGCAATTGTGAATGGGAGTTCACTCATGATTTGGCTCTCTGTTTGTCTGTGACTGGTGTACAAGAATGCTTGTGATTTTTGTACATTAATTTTGTATCCTGAGACTTTGCTGAAGTTGCTAATCAGCTTAAGGAGATTTTGGGCTGAGACAATGGGGTTTTCTAGATATACAATCATGTCATCTGCAAACAGGGACAATTTGACTTCCTCTTTTCCTAATTGAATACCCTTTATTTCCTTCTCCTGCCTGATTGCTCTGGCCAGAACTTCCAGCACTATGTTGAATAGGAGCGGTGAGAGAGGGCATCCCTGTCTTGTGCCAGTTTTCAGAGGGAATGCTTCCAGTTTTTGCCCATTCAGTATGATATTGGCTGTGGGTTTGTCGTAGATAGCTCTTATTATTTTGAGATACGTCCCATCAATACCTAATTTATTGAGAGTTTTTAGCATGAAGGGTTGTTGAATTTTGTCAAAGGCCTTTTCTGCATCTATTGAGATAATCATGTGGTTTTTGTCTTTGGTTCTGTTTATATGCTGGATTACATTTATTGATTTGCGTATGTTGAACCAGCCTTGCATCCCAGGGATGAAGCCCACTTGATCATGGTGGATAAGCTTTTTGATGTGCTGCTGGATTCAGTTTGCCAGTATTTTATTGAGGATTTTTGCATCAATGTTCATCAAGGATATTGGTCTGAAATTCTCTTTTTTGGTTATGTCTCTGCCAGGTTTTGGTATCAGGACGATGCTGGCTTCATAAAATGTGTTAGGGAGGATTCCCTCTTTTTCTATCGATTGGAATAGTTTCAGAAGGAATGGTACCAGTTCCTCCTTGTACCTCTGGTAGAATTCGGCTGTGAATCCATCAGGTCCTGGACTCTTTTTGGTTGGTAAGCTATTGATTATTGCCACAATTTCAGAACCTGTTATTGGTCTATTCAGAGATTCAACTTCTTCCTGGTTTAGTCTTGGGAGGGTGTATTTGTCGAGGAATTTATCCATTTCTTCTAGATTTTCTAGTTTATTTGCATAGAGGTGTTTGTAGTATTCTCTGATGGTAGATTGTATTTCTGTGGGATCGATGGTGATATCCCCTTTTTCGTTTTTTATTGCATCTATTTGATTCTTCTCTCTTTTCTTCTTTATTAGTCTTGCTAGCGGTCCATCAATTTTGTTGATCTTTTCAAAAAACCAGCTCCTGGATTCATTAATTTTTTGAAGGGTTTTTTGTGTCTCTATTTCCTTCAGTTCTGCTCTGATTTTAGTTATTTCTAGCCTTCTGCTAGCTTTTGAATGTGTTTGCTCTTGCTTTTCTAGTTCTTTTAATTGTGATGTTAGGGTGTCAATTTTGGATCTTTCCTGCTTTCTCTTGTGGGCATTTAGTGCTATAAATTTCCCTCTACACACTGCTTTGAATGTGTCCCAGAGATTCTGGTATGTTGTGTCTTTGTTCTCGTTGGTTTCAAAGAACATCTTTATTTCTGCCTTCATTTCATAATGTACCCAATAGTCATTCAGGAGCAGGTTATTCAGTTTCCATGTAGTTGAGCGGTTTTGAGTGAGTTTCTTAATCCTGAGTTCTAGTTTGATTGCACTGTGGTCTGAGAGACAGTTTGTTATAATTTCTGTTCTTTTACATTTGCTGAGGAGAGCTTTACTTCCAACTATGTGGTCAATTTTGGAATAGGTGTGGTGTGGTGCTGAAAAAAATGTATATTCTGTTGACTTGGGGTGGAGAGTTCTGTAGATGTCTATTAGGTCCACTTTATGTAGAGCTGAGTTCAATTCCTGGATATCCTTGTTAACTTTCTGTCTCGTTGATCTGTCTAATGCTGACAGTGGGGTGTTAAAATCTCCCATTATTATTGTGTGGGAGTTTAAGTCCCTTTGTAGGTCACTGAGGACTTGCTTTATGAATCTGGGTGCTCCTGTGTTGGGTGCATGTATATTTAGGATAGTTAGCTCTTCTTGTTGAATTGATCCCTTTACCATTATGTAATGGCCTTCTTTGTCTCTTTTGATCTTTGTTGGTTTAAAGTCTATTTTATCAGAGACTAGGATTGCAACCCCTGCCTTTTTTTGTTTTCCAGTTGCTTGATAGATCTTCCTCCATCCCTTTATTTTGAGTCTATGTGTGTCTCTGCATGTGAGATGGGTTTCCTGAATACAGCACACTGATGGGTCCTGACTCCTTATCCAGTTTGCCAGTCTGTGTCTTTTGATTGGAGCATTTAGTCCATTTACATTTAACGTTAATATTGTTATGTGTGAATCTGATCCTGTCATTACGATGTTAGTTGGTTATTTTGCTCGTTAGTTGCTATAGTTTCTTCCTAGCCTCGATGGTCTTTACAATTTGGCATGTTTTTGCAGTGGCTGGTACCGGTTGTTCCTTTCCATGTTTAGTGCTTCCTTCAGGATCTCTTTTAGGACAGGCCTGGTGGTGACAAAATCACTCAGCATTTGCTTGTCTGTAAAGTATTTTATTTCTCCTTCACTTATGAAGCTTAGTTTGGCGGGATAGGAAATTCTGGGTTGAAAATTCTTTTCTTTAAGAATGTTGAATATCGGCCGGGCGCGGTGGCTCACGCTTGTAATCCCAGCACTTTGGGAGGCTGAGGCGGGCGGATCACGAGGTCAGGAGATCGAGACCACGGTGAAACCCCGTCTCTACTAAAAATACAAAAAATTAGCCGGGCGTGGTGGCGGGCGCCTGTAGTC